>NW_027282884.1:0-65287 GCF_046629955.1 Centroberyx affinis
TTTAAAGATGGACTCAGGACTAGGGCTGGGGGATATGGTTGCAATCAATATCACGATAATCATAAGGATTTTTATCTATCAATATACAGTATATCACGATATGGTTCATGTGTGCGAAATCACGTTAAATTATCAAATTAATGTTCATCTCATTGAATCGAATGGTAATGTTAGGTGTGATGTCAAACAAAACTGAAATTTTCAAATAATATTCCTACAATACCTCATTTTATCAGAGTTTTTAAGTAAAATTGGCTTGTCATCATCAATTTAGACAGCAGAAATGTGTGTCACGATATCAAAATATCATATAATCATATATCATATAAACGATAATATTGAATTATCGCCCTGCCCTACTCAGGACTAGCTGTGGGGAAAAAAAGTTGCCAAAGATTCATTATTTCCTTGAAGGTCTCCTGACCAAAATGTAAAATTTGTAAAATTTTTACACAGATTTTGAGTGTGCGGATGCCTTTTTCAAGTCTATAATTCTCCAGGTCCAGCAGCTCAACCAAGCCTTACAAGCCTTTGACTTATTAAAAAACAATACATTTTTTGCTGCAATAGCCTTCCTTTGGGGTTACATGATTGCATGCATTGTCTAGAATAAATCTATTCAGTAGTACCCAAATGGGCCACCTGCTGGATCAGGACGAGGTAAGAAAGAGCTGCAGCAGTGATTTGATCTAAGGAGAGTAGTCCAAAAGAGTCAAAGAGAACAACATCAGTAGCATGGGAGAGAGAGAGAGTGTACACGTGTTTGATATTGACATTTGGCTGGCAATGTGAGTGCTGGTACGGATAATTGTTTGTGTGTGTAAATGTAGGGCATTGTTGTCTGAGGGTTGCATAAGAGTGGAGCCAACTGGCAAACTGGAGGACAGGGATGCAGCCTTACATCTAGCTATGTGAGAATCACTTTGAGTTTTAAACTTTCAGAGTCAGGTTAAGATTAGAGATGCACCGATTGCAATTTTCTTGGCCGATTCCGATTTCCGATTTTTTAAAAGTCTGACCTGCCGATTCCGATTTTGGCCGATTCCGATTTTCTTTCTAAGAACTATAATTGACAGCACACACAAACATTTTTGTAACTTTTCTTTAATGGAAAATTAAAATTCAATTGTATGTTCATAATAAAACATTAACTATTAATAACTTACATTTTCTCCAAAACTGCACCAGGTTACAGGACCTTCTCTCACTCTCACTCAAACAAATCTCAAAATAAAAAAGTGCTCCAGGTTACTGGACAGAGCTTTTTTGAACAAATAAAATCCAAATGAAAATGAATTGCAGTATATCCCACTTTATACTTTCCCGAAAGAAAACAGGTGCAACAGATCTATATAACAACACACGGACTATTACTATTATGGACTATTATACAACAGGTAGTTCCGACCAAGCGATCTGATTGGTCAACTAGACATTTAGAACGTGATCAAATCAGCATGACAGCACACCTAGCCGTGCTCATCACTAAATATTACTCCGCCATATTATCATACAATATATTTAAATATAACGCTACGCTAACTCTGTTCAGCCTTGATGTTACCAGACGCTCTGCCATCCATCAGCTGTGCCGGTGAGTCGGTGACACGGCGCTACTAGCTTAAAAATACATGTGAAGTTCGCGGACATAGCAGCTAAATCTGTCCATGGAAAAATAATTTTTTCAGCAGATATCTTAGTTACAACAAGATTGAGCTAGCAAGGCAGTTTTGTGTTTATATGTGTGGTATTTATTCAGTTTGGGAAATCCCACGATCTCTAGAAAGCATTAGCTCAAGTTGGCTGGCTGACTCAACAGGGACTAGAAATCGTCTCTGTTGCAGGTCGTTACTAAGGCTCTGCCTACTTGCTGGAGTAGTAAACTAGGTTCCATTACATAGGAGTCTACTGACGTGACTGATTGTTTTCCAGTTATTAGTCAGACCCCATGTATTTCCAGGGAAACGGAGATAACACTAGCAAAATGTTTTTTATTTTGAGAGCGAATTGCCCCACGATATGAATACATTTTGTTTGTATCTTTTATTTTGTTGGTAACTGTTGTATAATCGCAATATTACACTCGAGGGTGTGCTTTACCGTCATTATTGGCACGACAGTGATGCGGTCAGTAAGCATCACGGTAACGCACACCCTCTCGTGTAATATTGCTTAATTACAGCTGAGTTTTTACCGTTGTCTTAAATTTGACCGGCACAGAATCGGATATCGGATTAGGATTAAGGTAAGGGTAAGGGTCACATAGTTTAGGATTAGATTAGGGTAATTTAATTATTAATTTATTTAGCCTTTATTTAACCAGGGTTGTCCCATTGAGATCAAGGATCTCTTTTACAAGGGAGACCTGGCCAAGAATAGCAGCAACACAGAGTTTCAACAAAAAATGAACACTGGTGACACTGGTGAAGTTTGTATGTACACACAACACACAACGGATTTGCTAGCACTGCTCCAAAAGAACAAAGTGTCTGGGTTCTTTAGAGCCCCAAAAAGGGCAAGAAATGACCATAGAATTACTTCAAACAGCATAATCCAAGTGACAAATGACAATACTGATGGGAATTTTCTCCTCTTCATTCTGCAGTTGCAAGTAGGTCTGTAGCACTTCTCGGTAACACTTTACAATAAGGGTCACTAAGTTAAGGGTAAGTTAATGCGTAATAAGCATTATGTATATGATTGTAAAACTTGGAATTACAAGCTTAAGAAGAGCGCATAAAGGCAGCAAGACTCTTCCACAAGATTGTTGTAGGACAACCTTAGTAGAAAATATCGGACTTTGGACCCACAGTGCAATTGTACGGCTTCAAAACACTTGGGTTAATTCGTTTTGAGTAATTTTATGGTCGTTTTTTTTTGCCCTTTTTGGAACTCTAAAGCACCAGGACCCGGCTAGTTTAGTTATTTTGGAGAACACTGATATGGAGCAGTGCTGTGTGTTATGTGGACATACAAACTGGTGTTTGGACTGACATGAGGGCGAGTAGATAATGACCAAATATTCATTTTTGGGTGAACTATTCCTTTACGGTTCAGCATTTGTGTTTAGGCTTAATAAGATTAAAGTTAGGATTAGATTAGGGTAAAGGTTAAGGTTAGGCATGCAGTGGTGAGGGTTAAGGATAGGGTTAGGGAATGATGCTGTAGTCCTTACAAGTATGGAGAGAGAGGGAGAGAGAGAGAGAGAGAGAGAGGAAAAGCAGCGGGCGAGCGCGTGCAGAGTGACAGACAGAGGGAGGAGGGGAGGAGAGGAGGAGCGCTCTCGGTCTGTCGTGGGGGGGCCAAGCTTCGGGAAACCTCTCTCTCTCTCTCTCTTTGAACCTGTGGATCCCACCCTCCCCCCTGCTCGCAACCTCCGGGGCCATGTCATCCGGCCTCCGCAGGAAGTGGAGGAGCGCCGTGCGAGCGCTCAGGACTCTCCGCGGGACGGGAGGAGCGGTGGCGGGAGGAGGAGGAGGAGGAGGAGGTGGCGGAGGCGCTGTGAGTGAGTTCGCGAGTTATTTTTAGTCTCTCCTCCCTCCCCGGGGCTAGGCTAATCCGTCCACCGCACAAGGGGCTTATCCAGATTGGAGGTAGGCGTCCGAGGCAGGAAGGTGGAAAGTCTACCCGCTTCTAGGACATATATATACGCCGTACCCCTGAGCCCGAACCGTTTGGGTGGGTGGTGGGTGGTGGGGGGGGGGGTTCTTCTTCTTCTTCTTCTTCTTCTGGCCAGGGCTTTGACTAGGACTAGGGCGAGCCAATGGCCGCTCCGGGTTAGACGCGCGCCGCGGAGGAAGGCACCGAGTCCATGAGTCTGGAGTGGCTGCCGAGCGGGTGCTGCAGGGGCTACCCCAGATGGCACCGGTGTCCCCGACGGGCCGGGGCGGGCGCGGCCGTCGGGGGCGGGGGCGGCTGGGACGGCTGCTGGGAAGGGGGAGGTGGAGGCGGAGGCGGCGGGGGGGCCAGGATCCAGCTGAGGGGGCTAGACACGGAGCAGCTGAAAGGCAGCCTGGTGGTCCTCTACGCACCTGCCGGGAACTCCTGTCTGCTCCGATTGGTGGGATACGCGAGGATGGATGGATGGATGGATGGATGGATGGATAGCAGAGAGAGAAGCTTTTCTTCTCTAGAGCCGGGTGTCTACAGGTCCTAAAGAGTCTTAAAATGAATTGAAATATCTTAGTTTAAAGCCTTAAAATGTCTTTAATATGGTCAAATGTGTTTGAGTTTTAAATACGGTTTCAGAGCTTTTTTTTGGGGGGGGGACTACTTTTCTGGTGTGAAATCTGGCTTATTGTGCAGACAGTATACTCTCATAGTGCTACTGTTTTAGATTTTTTTTCCAGGCTTACATTTGGGGTGAAATTGGTCTTAAATGTTATGCAAATTAGTATTAATGAGATCTTAAAGTCTTGAATTTAACTGTATTCACCCTATGCAGGGATCAAGAAATGGATGGATGGATGGATAGCGGAGAGAGAGTGGAGTAGTGTGTTTACACTGCTTTTTTTCCTCTAGAGCAGGGTGTCTACAGGTCCTAAAGAGTCTTAAAATGAATTGAAATCTCTAAATTTAAAGCCTTAAAATGTCTTTAATATGGTCAAATGTTGTGTTTGAGTTTTAAATACGGTTTCAGAGCTCGTAAAAGTGCTTTTTTTTTGCTTTTCGAGTGAGAAATGTGGCTTATTGTGCAGACAGTAGACTGTCATACTGCTACTGTTTTAGATTTTTTTTTCAGCCTTACATTTGGGGTAAAATTGATCTTAAATGTTATGCAAATTAGTATTAATGAGATCTTAAAGTCTTGAATTGAACTGTATTCACCTCAACTATGTGAGCGTGATTCCTGGAGGAGAGTCTCCTACTGTAGCTCTTCTCTCCTCTTTTTTTTTTTTTTATCAAAAAAGGCACATGGGCTTCTCAACAACTTTCTCCGGTTCAAGTCGGAATTGGTTTAGAACTCTGTGCAGGACTGTTTTCAGTCATCTTTTTTTTTGTCAGTTTGTCAGGGATTTTACTCACAGATGATAAATATAGATTGGCATTTCTGTGTTTTTTTCACTTTTCATTAGTAGAAAAAATATCACAACGAAACCAAACCCCTTAATTTTGTCCCTGAAATGTCCTTAATTTCTCTTTAAAAAAGTAAGGTTAGTATTGTGGGTTTGTAAGGGATTTATTCATGGGTTGCTTCACAGAGACACTAGAAATTAAGGGATTTTTCATGCGTTTTGTGCAGGTTTACAGGGTTATTAATGAGTTATTAATGGAAAAGTTCCTGTCTCCCTGAATTTTACATTAAATTAGAAAGTAAGCAGTGAAACATTAAGGGGTGTTTAAGGTGGGTTTTGATGGGGTCTCCTCCATTAATATAACTCCCTTAACTCATTTTAAGGGGATTTTGGGGGAAGCCAGTTGCCTTGCTATGGGCTGCTGATGCTGTGTCTGGATGAGTTTGTGTCTGGATGAGTTTCTGTGGCTGTGCGTCTGATTTAAAAGGTCTTAAGCATTTCTCATGTGAGGAGCGAGGCACTGAACCACATGGGACACAGACAGACAGTGCTGTTCAAGGCTTCTACATCACTCTGTGGCATTTAACTCGCCTGCATATGTGTGTGTTGCGTGTGCGTGTGCGTGAGAGAGAGAGAGAGAGAGAGAGAGAGAGAGAGAGAGAGAGAGAGAGAGAGAGAGAGAGAGAGAGAGAGAGAGAGAGAGAGAGAGAGAGAGAGAGAGAGAGAGAGAGAGAGAGAGAGAGAGAGAGAGAGAGAGAGAGAGAGAGAGAGAGAGAGAGAGAGAGAGAGAGAGAGAGAGAGAGAGAGAGAGAGAGAGAGAGAGAGAGAGAGAGAGAGAGAGAGAGAGAGAGAGAGAGAGGTGAGTAAGTGAACCCCAGCAGCGTACATGTACATGAGATGGCAGTCGCTTTGTCACGTAGTTTCTCATGTAGTGGATACGGAGGATAGAGGTTAGACTGAAGTGTGTGTGTTGGTTGGGATACTTCATATTAGTCATACAATGGTGGAATAGTGGAATTGTAAAATGTCTCGCTATATGCAAATCGTTATCAGAAATGATTAATTGCAGTCAGATTAATAGCTGGGTAATGGAAAGGAAGGAAGAATGTTTGTTATTTATTAAATCCCTCATATTCAATAGGTCTATGTCATTATAGGCCATTTGATACCATGCATTATGATTGGCCCACCACCTTCCTCTTACAATGTGTGACCAGGAGTGTTACAAACATCATGAAGTTATTCTATATTGCAGGTGTGGTGAGTTTTATAATGTTAGATAATCTGCCCATGTCAAGTTGTTTGTTAAATCAGGGTGTTTGCGAGTCCTTAAAATGTCTGAAAAAGGTTCTTTTCATTCAGTGATATTTTGGAAAGTAAGGCAAATGAAATTGGGAAAATGCCATGAGTTGTGAAGTTTGACCAAAAGATGTGAATGGGACCAGCAGCAGTGTTGGTTTTATTTTCTTATGTTGTATTATATTACTACTAGTTTGTCACAGTTGACCCACATGCATGTGTAACCTTAGGTCAATACAGGACTATGGAGGGTTTTAAGTCTCATGCTGACTTTTGATGGATGAAGTTGACAGATTTATTTATTCCGCTGCAGCAAGTTACACTATGGATAAATGAAAGTATATATAAATAAAAAAAATTATACATAGATAAATAAATGTGTGAATAAATGAATAAGTAAATAAATAAATGAATATACGAATGAATAAATAAATGTACAAATGTGTAAATACACACATATATATATATAAATAAATAAATACGCAAATAAATTTAACATTTATATATTTAATGTCTCATTTAATTTGTGATTTTATTATATAATTATATATTTATTAAGCATTAAATTATATAATTATTTATTTATTCATTTAGTTAAGCATTTTATTATATAATTATATATATGTATTCATTTATTTAAGCATTTAATTATAGAATTATTTATGTATTTATATATTTAGTTTCGGCCCTTAAAACCCTCCATACAGGACAGGGTTAATGCAATATGACATGTAGGAAAACATTTAATTTCCTGGTGTCTTTTTTCTTAGTCTACTCCATTTATAGCTTCACAACTTTCATTAGCTATGTTCCGTCAGAAATAGGCTGGTTTTCCTAGCTTTGTGTGTATTCCATTCAATTCCACCTAGGTCAGAAAAAAGTCTTAAATTTGCCTTTCTGAAACCCGCACATAGCCTGTTAAATATTTCAGCGTCGTGTTCAGTCGATACCATCCATTTGTAGCGGAGCGTCGCTGCCCATGGTGCTTTCCTTTTGACTCGCTGACTACATTAGTTTGGCCGTAAACAATGTGACAAACTGCATCCCCTCAGGTGGAAGAGAGTGGAGCGGAAATGTAGCGTAACGGGCAGGAGGCACTCACAGCCCGGGACAAACAGGCAGCACGTACTGAGCAGTTTCATCAATTCACTGTACATAGGTGTGTTTAGAGTTTGCGTGTGCAGAGGTGCATTTTTTTTTTACAGTGTTTTATAGCATGTGTATACATCAATTTAGCATGCATGACTAGCTTAAATCAGTGATTCTCAACCTTTTTCATATCAAGGACCCCATACTTAGTCCACATTAGAGTCCCATTTGATGAGATTTAGTCTCTCGGACCCAAATCTGAGAATATTTTTATTGTCAGATATGATTTTGTCCAGACTTCCATGACTATCTTTACTGTAGGTAGAGAGATAACAGTGAAACTATGATCAAAATAGTCATTCTAAAATGACAAAATAATGAAGTTTAACAATTCATCAATTTGCTGGGGACCCCCTGGAATGCCCTCAAGGACCCCTGGCGGTCCCCGGACCCCACGTTGAGAACCACTGGCTTAAATCATTCCATAAAATTACCATTGAATCTAAAGATAATAATACATTTTTCCTTGAGGAGAGACATATTGGCACTCACTAACTCCTAAAAAATAGGCCAAAGTGTAATTTCAATCTCTGTATGAGAGCGTGCTCCCCAGCAGCGTTGGGGAATATGAGTGTTTACAGCGTCCTGTCCTTCCCTTTTTGCTGTGTGACTTCTGTGTTTTCACTGCACTAAACTCAGTGGTGGAAGAAGTACTGAGATGTTTTACATAAGTAAAAGTAGCAATACAACAATGTAAAGATACTCCATTACAAGTAGAAGTCCTGCATTCAAAATCTTACTTAAGTAAAAGTACATAAGTATTGGCAGCAAAATGTACTTAGAGTATCAAAGTAAACGTACTCATTATGCAAACTGTCCCCATTTAGAGAGTTATATTTTTCATAAATTATTGGAATATTAATACTGATTTATTGTCATACATGTACATGTAAGCAGCATTTTAAAGTTGTCAACGTGAAGCTAATCTTAACAATTTAGCTATACTTTTGGGTAGTCTAATCTATGACAATGCTATTTTATAGTTATTTTATAAAGATGATCAAATGTTTTAAATATAAAATATTGATCTGAAAAGTAACTACTAACTATAGCTGTGAAATAAATGTAATGGAGTAAAAAGTACAATATTTCCCTCTGAAATGTAGTGGAGTATAAGTAAAGTAGCATAAAATGGAAATACTCAAGTAAAGTACAAGTACCTCAAAATTGTACTTAGTACTACAGGTAGTCTTTATTTGCCATAAGGATTTGACTTTCAGTGGAAACTGGCTCCTCCTGTTAAAGGAATAGGTTGAGTTTTTGGTGTATTGTCCCGTTGGTCAACTTAGCGGTTAAGCGATGAGAACATAGACACCAAAATCATGCATGTGTCCCTAGTAGATCATTTGCTCTACTGCTCCATGCTAACGGTTTAGCATACACTATGTTGAGTGATAGTAGGTTCCATGCTAACACTTTAGCATACACTGTGTTGAGTGAGAGTAGGTTCCATGCTAACGGTTTAGCATACACTATGTTGAGTGATAGTAGGTTCCATGCTAACGGTTTAGCATACACTATGTTGAGTGATAGTAGGTTCCATGCTAAGACTTTAGCATACACTGTGTTGAGTGATAGTAGGTTCCATGCTAACGGTTTAGCATACACTATGCTGAATGATAGTAGGCTCCATGCTAACACTTTAGAATGCACTGTGTTGAGTGATAGCAGGCTCCATGCTAATGCTTTAGCATACACTATGTTGAACGCTATATTTATCTGAGAACTTTCAACGATTACTGAAAAGCAGCAATAATGATGTGATAATGTTTCATCATTACTGACAGTATTTTAAATTCAATGACATGATTTGTACAATATTAACCGAATAGCAGTAGGCTACTTCTAAGTGCCTCAGTAGGGATACTGATGAATGTACTCATTAAGAGCATTTTATGAACATAAGAGGGGGGGGTCTGGCTGCAGACCTCCACTGTCAGGCCAATCTCTACTGTCAGGCCAGCTCCATACTCGGGTCTCTTCTTCGTCAGTTATTTTGAACTCCCAGTACCGCATTTTCTTTTCAAAATAAAAGCCCTGCGAGGCTGCCACAAAAATTTTGGATGGTACACCTGGGAGAGATGAAATATCAGAACAATAGAAGTTGCAGGAGATATCTCATCCTTCCCCTCCGTTTCTAGCTGATGTTTTCATAAATTTTTTTTTTACTGCTTGTTTTCATTCATTCATGCATACGCTTAATTATTCACACGTACAAAAAAAAGAAATGCAAAAACAGCCCATTAGACACCGACCTACAACAACGTCGGATTGAGCCGTTAAAATTAGCCGACAGAAAAAGATAGTAGTGGCACTGTCAAAAACAACGATGAAGAAGAACGTCGGGCTGCGTCATTAGAATGAGAGAAGAAGAGACCTGAGCGTGGAGCTGGCCTGACTCCTTGACCTGACAGTGGAGGTCTGCAGCCAGACCCTTTCGACATAAGATGCTTAAATAATGAGCTTAAGCTTTGTGTTTGTGTGTGTGTTGTGGTGTGATCGGTACATGGTCTAAAGCAGTTGACCTTGTCCCACGTACACTCCCTCTCAACTAGCCTACCATACTGCTGAGGTTAGCGGTGTGTGTGTGTGTGTGTGTGTGTGTGTGTGTGTGTGTTTGTGCGCCTTGCCGCCTGCCTATCTGTCCTTAAATCACAGCAGCGTGGCGTTGCTCAGAAGGAAAGGGTTTTTGGGTCAGTCCTCGTGGGACAGTCAGTTCCTCTAACTGAAATGCCTCAAGTGTAGCATGAGGCACCCAGCTTAGTGAGCACACACACACACACACACACACACACACGTAATAGGGCTGGGTGGTACAGCCTAAAATTCATATCACAATATGGACAATAATGGTAATATCCCTTTACATATTTTTGTTTTTTTCTTAAAATTGCAAAATAGGCATAAAAGACTAGTATAGATACCAACATTGGTACACTGGTTGAGGTTGCCTCCTGTTAAAGGAATAGGTTGCTAGTTTGCATCTGCTTTGCTTGTCTTCTGCATAGTGTTTCCCATCCCGACTATGGCGTAAACCAAATACAGAATTATTTAGAACAGTGGTTCTCAACGTGGGGTCCGGGGACCACCAAGGGTCCTTGAGGGGGTTCCAGGGGGTCCCCAGCAAATTGATGAATCGTTAAACTTCACCATTACTTTGTTTACAAGAAGGTAACACAATTAGAGAATGTAGAGGAATGACTATTGTGATCATAGTTTCTCTGTTATCTCTCTACCTACAGTACAGATAGTAATGGAATTCTGGACAAAATCATATCTAACAATAAAAATATCGTCAGATTTGGGCCTGAGAGACAAAATCTCATCAAATGGGGTTCCATGGCCTTAATGTGTACTAAATTAGGGTCCTTGATATGAAAAAGGTTGAGAATCACTGCTTTACAACACAGTCCACCCAGTTCTCCAGAGAACCACAATGACCAGGCACCACTAAGTGCACCACTGCTCGATCGTTCACTTGCTTTTTCTGCTGCTTTCCTCGTATTCCACAGTGTTTTTGGATTTGAGGTGTTGAAACAGTTTGCAGCTCTTTTCATCGTCATTTCTTCTCTAAATAAACCAATGAACGCACGGCTGTCCGAGGCACCTGGCCACACGATTGGCTGACAATTCTTGCGATACGTGGATGTTTCCATTTAGGGCTCAAGTGAAATTATGAGGCTCTACCGGTAGAAGCCCCTTATTCAAAATATATGCTATAGAGCAGGGATTCTCAACCTTTTTCATATCAAGGACCCCTAATTTAGTCCACATTAGAGCCACGGACCCCCATTTGGACAGTCCACCATTGAGATTTTGTCTCTCGGACCCAAATCTGAGAATATTTTTATTGCTATATGTGATTTTGTCCAGAATTCCATGACTGTATTGTAGGTAGAGAGATAACAGTGAAACTATGATCAAAACAGTCATTCTTCTACATTCTCTAATGGTGTTAACATCTTGTAAATGAAGTTTAATGATTCATCAATTTGCTGTGGACCCCCCTGGGACCCCCTCAAGGACCCCTGGTGGTCCCCGGACCCCACGTTGAGAACCACTGCTATAGAGGTTACTGGTGTACCTTTGATACAGTTCATTGTACCCAACCCTACCAGATGACCACCATAGTGTCCATAAGTCCACACACACACACACACACACACACAGTGCTGTTGTGAAGGTAGTTCCCCTTCTTGGAACTGGTGTAATAAAATAAGCTGACGAGTGTGTTATTACAAAGTAAACAAGCTGTTTACTAGTGATTTAGCGGCATGTCTGGACACTAAGAAAGGGAGGCTAAGACAAGCTATGTGTTCGTGTGTGTGTGTGTGTGTGTGTGTGTGTGTGTGTGTAGAGGAAAGCCTTAGTTGGGTTGTGAGTGGGGTTAGATGGAAATCCAGTTTAGCTGCAGAGGATTAGCTGTCTTTGTGCTCGCAATGCTAAGCTCTTCCACTATTATCTTACTAGCTAGAGGAGCTAACAAACCTCAGCCAGCCTCCACTTTCATGGCCGCTGAATTTTGGAGGGAAATTGGCTTATTGCATCAGTCCAGAACTAAATTTTGTGTTCGTGGAGCATTTGACTTGTAGATGGAAATTAATGTATGCAACTCAATATGAGGCCAAACAAACACTATAAGAAACACCACCACATTGACTGCAATTTCCAAATCATACGAGATGCATTTTTTTGTCAGTTAGAGAAGTATTTCAGACAAGGGTGTACACATCAGAGAGTATCCACCTTTATATTCAAGCAAGTATGAAGAAATGATACAAAAAAAGCTGTCTACATGTATTCTTATAACTGCAATATTCAGCAATACAGTTTTTTTTAACTCAGTTAAAAAATAGGAGGAGTATGTAGGAGTATTTTTCCTATTCCAGTGGATAACTGGCCAAACGTAGATGATGCAATGCCACTTCAAGATTAGCGAGCTCACAAGGTAGCGACAAGCTAGCTACTCTTTTTCTTCTTCTTTGATAAGTCACACTGCATTGTGGTATACAGGAGAAATTGTAGGGTACATTGTGAACTATACAGTGAACCAAATTAACCATTGAGAATTCGGACACACTGGTGCGCCAGCTCTTTAACGGACCTTATTCACACAGCGGCCATTTTGAACACTAGGGGTGGGAAACTTTACCTGGAAGTTTGGCGCATAACCTATATAAAAGTAGGATTAGGCTACTTAAACACATAAATGAGCACAAAATAAACCTAACACTTACTAAATTAGCTAGCAATTTTGAGACCAACCACCACAGCAACTTTTTAATTTAGCAGGGAAGTTAGTTAGCTCACTAGCTAGTTAGTAAGCTACTAGCTACCTAGGCTAGACTCTAGCTAGTTAGCGATAATGGACTAAATATATTATAATGTAAACATATCCCTCTGGATTCTTGAGTTCCATTCGTTTCAAATATGTTTTTTAGTGGAGAATGTGAAAACGTTTGTATGATCTATCTTGGTTCACAACAGCAGCACAGAGCTGGACCCGCTCTTCCAGGTAGCGTTTCCCACCCCAAGTGTTTCAAAATGGCCGCCATGTGAATAAGGTCAATAAGGAACGGTTTCGAACAGGGCTACTGCCTCTTCTGCAATGGATTTCTCTCTGTACAATTGTTAAATTGTACAGAAAGAAATGGCGGCTCTAGAAAGAAGCCCTCGCTCTTTGATTCGGTCTACTGTTTACCGTTGATGTTTTAGATAGCTGAACCATTTTCTGCTATCAAACTCCACTGTAGCTAGCTCACGAGCTTATTGTTTGCCAAACCAAAACAGCTTGCTACCATCAGGAGACAGCACCTTAGTTGACAAAACCACACTTGCACATGATTAGAATTTCAACTCACCTCAACTTTATTTATATAGCACCTTTCATACAAGCATGCAGCCCAAAGTGCTTCACATAGCAAAATTACAACAATAAAACACTAAAATGTAAAAAAATAAAAAAGCAAGAAATAAGAGTCAATAAAATAAAATAAAAATACAATAAAATAAACACCAGGGATAAAAAAATAAAGTAAAAACCAATGATTAGAACTTTAAAAAAAAGTCTATAACTTTACTCCAAATTAAAAGCCTGATTAAAAAGATAGGTCTTTAATTTCCTTTTAAAAATACAGAGAGAGCTTGCCATTCTAATATCCAGAGGCAGTGAGTTCCACAGTTTAGGGGCATAAAAACAGAAGGCACTCTCATTTCAACAAGTTATTTATAATGGGGTCCGGGGACCACCAGGGGTCCTTGAGGGGGTCCGTGGCCCTAATGTGGATTAGGGGTCCTTGATATGAAAAATGTTGAGAACCAGGGAATAGTGAGTGAGTGAATGAGTGAACCATTCTGAACACAGTCAGTGACATCAGTTTCTCCACTGGCAGTAGCCTCAATAGACCAGAATGCAATGCAGCCACAAGACATGTTGTCTTTTGAGTAAGGGGAGTGGCCAGCGATCATTGACACTCCCCGACCCAAAGCTTGGACCAGGAGACACCTTCTCCTCTGCCCCTCTTTTCTTCCCTCCTTCCCCCTCTTTCGCTTCTGTCCTCCCCCTTTCTTCTCTCTCATTCTCTCTGCTCTTTGTTTTTTTTTTTTAGAAGCAACTGAAGTTGAGCAGAGCTGCCTGCCTCTATCAGTGTCATCAGGGCTCAGCTTGCACATCACAGTTATTTAGTGTGTGTGTGTGTGTGTGTGTGTGTGTGTGTGTGCTTTTGTTTTTTGGGCTGAATGGAGTTTTGTGTATGTGAAACATTTCACCCCTACTCACCTCAGCGCTTGCACACACACACACACACACACACTCTCACACAGACACGCACGCACACACACCATGTCCACTAATTGTCCACTAATAAATCCTCATGGTAAGCTGAGGGCAGATGTCTGCTGGCAGAGTTGTCCAATTAAAATCACACACCAGCCAGAGCAGCTAGCAGGCAGTAAGACAGAGAGACAGAAACACACGCAGGGCTGCTGTGAAGCCTGTATTGACACGATGCTCATTCTTTCACACAGGTCAGTTCCCACGGCAACAGAAGGCCTTGTTTTCACAGTTGTGTGTGTGTTTCGCGCGCGTGTGTGTGTGAAACCAGGGTCGGTCTCCTCCCGTGACTGAGTTTATCATCAGCCCGCATTGATCCGGATGTTTCCAATGCACACAGATCCATGTCCTGTGTGTGTGTTTCAGTGTAGGCTTATATAAATTTGTGACTGTGTTATTGTCGAGGCTTGTTTTTTAAGACGGGTTGTTGGGGTTGTGTAACCTTGTCAGTAACACTTTACAATAAGGGTCACTAAGTTAAGGGTTAGTTAATGCTTAATAAGCATTAACTAACCCTTAATTAACAGTTAACTAATGTGTCTGGTAATCATTTACTAAGGGTGTTCATGTTAACTAAGGTATTAATTTATACATTATTTAATAGTCATCTTTATAAACTATTAAATAATGTATAAATTAATACCTTAGTTAACATGAACACCTTGCTTAATAAGAGTTAGATAATGCTTATTAAGCATTAACTAACCCTTAACTTAGTGACCCATATTGTAAAGTGTTTACCACATTGTCTTATTATTTTATCTGCTTTTTCTGAATGATATATTTTCCCAATAATAAAGTCACGCATGATAATGCTACGTTCCAGCGATGTCATAAGGTTGGATATTCTGACTTCCTATTAGGCAAAATGCATTTTTTCTTAGTTTCCGAAATGAGGTTATCTGACGTCACATCAATATGGTTATATGGTTAACATGGCTATAATCCTCAAAATACACATAAGTTTTGATTTCCAGCATCACGTGACCTTAAATCTATCAAACACTTTTGTAGTAAATGGGCGGGTTGTACTGGTAGTTTTTGTTAATGTTTTGTTTGCTGTTTTTATCTATGTACACTGCCTTGGTTCATCATGTGAGGGGTTAGAGGGTGGGGGTGGAGTGGGTTGGTGGGAGGAAAACAAGGGAAATGGAGGCGGGGGGGGGGATCTGTTGTAGTACACTTTGCTTTGTTTGCCTTGTGATGGTGCTCCCCCTTCCTTATACACACAATAAATATTTGATCACAAAAAAAATATGGATGGATATGTGGTGGTGCGCTACAACATCTTGGGTATTTAGGGAATTCTCATATTTCTTATCATATATATCTATACATATTATCGTATCTTACTCATGCTCATGAGTGTCACATTTTAGCAGCGTTGAGCTATTTTTTGTTGGGTCGGGCATCGTTCACTAACCCTGTTCTCTCCTGTTCCCCACAGAGCTCGGGAATGGAGGAGATGGTCTGGGAGCAGTACACAGTCACTCTGCAGAGGGTGAGTTCACATTGACTGGCTGTGTGTGTGTGTGTGTGTGTGTGTGTGTGTGTGTGTGTGTGTGTGTGACACAGAGAGACTGAACATGCATGAGAGTGTCCATCAGTCTGAAGAGCCCAGCTGGTCGATGTTGTTGGCTGCTAGCAGTTGAAACTATGAATCATTTCCCTGACACACACACACACACACATACAGTGGATGTCTCATTGGCCAGTGGATGGGGGGGGGGGTTACTGATCTAGATACCCTACCTTCAAGTCATGTCGGAAATATTGGAATTAAGAGTAGAGCGCAAATGATCGAGCCAACAAAGGGCTCTCTCTTTATTAAAAACCCTTAAAAGAAAGATTTTGTTTCTGTTCTTACTTAGACTACTACTGCTGGAAATGTGGGTTTAGGTCTACAATATTGGCCCAATGAACACAAGTAAGCCTAGCACAATCGTTTTCGGTTGTAATGCAAAAGTAATGCAACCAGTAAGTAAAGTAATTCATTACTAATATTTATTACTTTATTCCTTGTGCTCTATGTACACTCTTAGATCAATACAGGGTTATACAGGTATACATGTTAGTAGTACAATATGTATCCTATCTGCTTTACTAAACACAACTGGACTTCATGGACTGCCCATTTATAGTTTCACAGCTTCCATTAGCTATGTTCAATCTGAAATAATCTGGTTTCCCCACCTTTGTTTCTTTATTTAGATTTTTGAATTGGTCTTAAATTCATCTCCAGATACCATTTAGACCTTTTTAAAGTCTTAAATTTGGCCTTCTGCCGTAGCCCAGAACACCATCAGTCTTTGGTTTTAGTGCCTGCAGGGTGGACAGATAGGCCAGCTAAACAGACCAACACTGCCTCAGCCAGCTAACTGATTGAGGTCAGATGCTGGGTAACTATCAATATACACAACAGCATCACATGCAACAGGGCAGTAATCTATATGCCTTTGCCAACTGTGGAGGTTTTGAAAAACCTATCCATGATACAGTACCTGTAGGTAAAATAAGATAATCCTTTATTAATCCCACAACAGGGAAATTTATAGTGTTACAGCAGCAAAGAGGATAGTGCAAAAGCAAGTGAAAAAGGCATCAGTAAAAAGCAATATGTAATAAATAAATAAGTAAACAGTAAACAGTTACAGTAAACGGTTGAATTCACATTATTGCACATAGGAAATATTGATATTGCACAGTTTGGTATACAGTGATATTGCACGTGTGAATTTGTCAGTCTTGGTGTGTGTGGTCTACTGGGAGCAGGTGTCTATTAGGCTGTTACACAAAATGCCAATTACAATGAATATGAAATAGACCAACTGATTAAGTCAGCCCCCATGGCTAGCCTTAAAAAAACAGCTCCAAATAATCTGCTAAACTAAGTTATGCAGACTCAAGCCCCCCTCTGAAAAAGATAAAGTAGGCTAAATGTCTCTTGAATCTGGGTTCAGAAGGCTGAAGTAACTCATAAGTGGTAATCCATTAGCAAACTCCACCAGATAGACAGCTGTCCACATTAGCACAATCCAAAATAAACTGTGGATTTTTTTTTTTTCTTGAGTATTTTTTGGGGCATTATTTGAGTTCACAGAAGAGAGAGACAGGAAGGATAGGGGGGAGAGAGGGAGATGACATGCGACAAATGTCCCAAACCGGATTCACATCCTGGACATCAAGGTTATGTGATACACACTTCAGCCAACTGAGCCACTAGGATGCCATATTTAGTTTATTATAGTTGAATAACCAATTATAGTTCACTAGTATTATATAGTATTTTACCCTTTGTTCAACAACATGAAGGAGGTTTAATGCCACCACTTAACACAATAGAAAGTAGCAGGGAGATTAACCCAGTCATTATGATTAGTGGTTTTGGTTAACATCTTTCTATAGTCCAGTCATTATGATTAGTGGTTTTGGTCTACATCTTTCTATAGTCCAGTTATTATGATTAGTGGTTTTGGTCTACATCTTTCTATAGTCCAGTTATTACGATTAGTGGTTTTGGTCCACATCTTTCTATAGTCCAGTTATTACGATGAGTGGTTTTGGTCTACATCTTTCTATAGTCCAGTTATTACGATGAGTGGTTTTGGTCTACATCTTTCTATAGTCCAGTAATTACGATTAGTGGTTTTGGTCTATATCTTTCTATAGTCCAGTTATTATGATAAGTGGTTTTGGTCTACATCTTTCTATAGTCCAGTTATTATGATTAGTGGTTTTGGTCTACATCTTTCTATAGTCCAGTAATTATGATTAGTGGTTTTGGTCTACATCTTTCTATAGTCCAGTTATTATGATAAGTGGTTTTGGTCTACATCTTTCTATAGTCCAGTTATTACGATTAGTGGTTTTGGTCTACATCTTTCTATAGTCCAGTAATTACGATTAGTGGTTTTGGTCTACATCTTTCTATAGTCCAGTTATTACGATTAGTGGTTTTGGTCTGCATCTTTCTATAGTCCAGTTATTACGATTAGTGGTTTTGGTCTACATCTTTCTATAGTCCAGTTATTACGATTAGTGGTTTTGGTCCACATCTTTCTATAGTCCAGTTATTACGATTAGTGGTTTTGGTCTACATCTTTCTATAGTCCAGTAATTACGATTAGTGGTTTTGGTCTATATCTTTCTATAGTCCAGTTATTACGATAAGTGGTTTTGGTCTACATCTTTCTATAGTCCAGTAATTATGATTAGTGGTTTTGGTCTACATCTTTCTATAGTCCAGTTATTATGATAAGTGGTTTTGGTCTACATCTTTCTATAGTCCAGTTATTACGATTAGTGGTTTTGGTCTACATCTTTCTATAGTCCAGTAATTACGATTAGTGGTTTTGGTCTACATCTTTCTATAGTCCAGTTATTACGATTAGTGGTTTTGGTCTACATCTTTCTATAGTCCAGTAATTACGATTAGTGGTTTTGGTCTACATCTTTCTATAGTCCAGTTATTACGATTAGTGGTTTTGGTTGACATCTTTCTATAGTCCAGTCATTACGAATAGTGGTTTTGGTTGACATCTTTCTATAGTCCAGTCATTATGATTAGTGGTTTTGGTTTTGCTCCAGGTTTGGGAGCACCACCACCAATTTCCTCTTTGGGGAATCTAGCTTTTATAAAATCTTCAGTCAGATTTCATCCATCAGTGTTATTGGCCACAAATACCCAGTGGACATTTTTCCTGCTGTAAATGCTAGGTGGGGGAGAAACTTCCAGGTGCTTGAACATAGTCCTGTTTGAAACTGATTGGCTTTCACTTTACTGCATCAGGTCAATTTCTCACTCAAGTTGAAAAATGGCATTTGGAGAAAATGGCTCTTCATTTCAGTTGGTGTCATTTAGAGCAAAGTTGCAGCCATTTTTCTCTGTTGGCCTCCTTCTATTGACTGATTACACAAACTCTACAGTCATTTTTGCGTTCTGTCTGAATGTAGGGTTACTAACAGATATCTTTACTGACCACACCTCACCTTTCCTTCTCTCTCTCTCTGTAGGATTCCAAGATGGGTTTTGGCATCGCAGTGTCGGGGGGGCGTGACAACCCCAACGTGGACAACGGCGAGACGTCGATCATCGTGTCTGATGTGTTGCAGGGAGGGCCAGCAGATGGATTACTCTTGTAAGTCGGTTAAAACAGAAACCACTGGAAAAACTGGTGACCATGCACTGGTTTTATTGTGGGTTCAAAGCCAGTGCATGACCACTGCATCCATTCTCATCCACTCTCTCTCCCATACGTCTTTCATTTTTGAAAGACCAACTAGGCTTGGGCAATATCCAAAATTTTATATCGCGATACTGTCCCACCAAAATATTGTAATATACGATATTATTGCAGGGGAGGGGGGGAATATTCTGAAAATATCGCGATATTCGATAATATCGAATAGTGGCCCAAGACTAAGAACAACTCTTCTCTTGTGGCGAACAATATGGTGGTTTTCTGTCAGTGGTGTATTGCAAAGGCTGCAACAAATTTATATTAATTATACAAATTGGAAACATTTTTGTATTTTTCAAAACACAATTAATGTTTTCTAATAATCTTTATAATCTGATTTGCCAGCAATCACTTCCATAGGCGATCCACCATTTAGTTAGAGTAAGATCACTGATGTATTAAGAAATGAATAATAAAGAACGGTGGCCTAGACTGCACAAGCAATGAACCTGCTTTCTATTGTTCTACCACTAAATACAGTTAAATTAATTTACGATATGTCTAGTTCATTATTTTACATTATTTTACATTTTCAAAATTTTGATTAACAGATTACACTGTATGGAGCTACAGTTAAAATCTTATAAAGTCAATTTATCACATACTTTTTATTTGGTTCTCACCTTGATCTTACATTATTTGCATGTGTGTTCCTCTCTGTCTGTCCAGTGAGAACGACCGGGTCATTCAGGTCAACTCCATCCCCATGGACAACGTGCCTCACTCCTTTGCTGTGCAGTCTCTACGCAAATGTGGCAAGGTGGCCAAGATAGTGAGTATGACCCACAGACATATTCCTTATCATTCTCAGGTTAGCCTCTTTATTAGGAAGAGTCCAAGCATTCAGCAGTGTGGGAGAAATGCTAGTGGATGCTCTCAGTTGTCGGACTCTAATATTTGTCACACTCTTAGAAAAAAAGGTGAACCATAATGAGGTCTTCAGCTTGTCTTCATAGGAGAACCCTTTTTAATTGTAGGTAGAACCCTCTGCAGTGGGTTCAACCTAGAACCTTCTAGGAATGGTTGTTCTTAGTGGTATCTGAAAATCGTTCCACCTAGAACCTATATAAAGGGTTTAAACTACGGTGCTACATATCAGTAAATGAAAACTTCCAGAATAATAAAGAACCGAAGTCTGACGTAATTTTGTTGGGTGTAAAGTTAGCATTTCCACCATTTGGTGTGTATTCCAAATTCCCTATGGAAAATATGAATGGGCTTTGCAAGAAATGCCAAAAAATTATTTCTGTGCTACACAGAGGCTTACTAGCTATAGTAAGATGTTACACTAAGTTCTATGAAATAAAATACATCCACTATAAAATGAAATAAAATACATCCACTATGTGATTTTCTTTTTATATTGATTGTTGTTAGCGAAATGCTAACGTGTGCAGACGAGAGATAAAGGAAGTTGCTCATCACTGCTATTGCAGTCTGCTTTCCCCAATGACTGACTTTTTTTTTTTTTTAGCAAAAATGTATATTTAAAGTAACTAAAAGATCAAAATTCACAAAGGTGATGCTGGTGGATGTATTTTTCTGCGTTTTTTGAAAAGTCCATTCATATTTCCATAGGGATTTTGGACTACACACCAAATGGCAGAGATGCTAATCTATGCCGTACAAAATGACGACTTCCACTTACGGCCTTATTGCTCATATGCCACTTATTGCTTATGAGATTTAATATTTACCTTTTGTCACAGCAAAAAGGAAGCTGGAAAAAGGAGCTGTCTAGGATGGTTTGTAATGTCTAAACACCATATCATACAAAATATTTGCAGTTATTCATCAAAAACATGACTGTATTGAATAGGACATCCATTATAGGCACACTGAACAACAAAACTGGGTTTTCTTTAATGATATAATTGAAGGTTTTTTGCTGAAAAACACCTTCCAAAGATGCTTCACGAGTGCAAGACATTCCACTGTGAACCCTTTTCCCAACCAAAACCCTTGCTTTGTCAAATGAAACGCAGTGAGCATTCCAGACCCCAGCACATACTGTGTTTCATAACCAGTATGGGTTCGGAACCAACCCACTATTTCTGATTCCTTTGTACTCCGCTCTGTTTAACATAGGCACACACCAGAAAGATAGAGAGAGAGAGAGAGAGAGAGAGATAGAGAGATCATGAGGTGGATGTTTTATTCACAGCTGACACACCTTCAACACCACACAGCCATAAATAACCCTCTGACACAACCCTTGTCAAGTGTGTGTGTGTGTGTGTGTGTGTGTGTGTGTGTCAGGACCGGGGGCAGTGCTGTGACCTACTGTACACCCCCCCCACACACACACACACACGCACACACACGCACACACACACACAGCAACAGCAACCTGCAGGGTGATAATGACTCATATCACTGGGTTTTGGTCTCTGTGTGTTTGAGAGAGAGAGAGAGAAAGAGAGAGAGAGAGGGTGGGGAAGTGACATTCACCACAACTATTTGCTGTACTGTAGCACAGTACAACTACGGGAGTTGATATTGTGTGTGTGTGTGTGTGTATTTTAAAAGCTCACGCTCTGTAATGCAGTCCATTCCCTCCCTTCTCTCCCAGGCTTTCAGCGTGGCCTGGCTCTGCTGCTTGGTCTAAAAGTAGCACAGGTTCTGAGCTAGCTGGTTGAGAAAGCAGCATCTAAAGTGGAGCCAGACCATGTCCAGGGAATTTCATGTGGCGCATCGGAATAAAAACGCATATAAACACAGCTTCCACGACAACCACTTTTTATCTCTTCGAAGACTCTCTCGCTCTCTTGTCCAGAGAGGGGATAGAAATAAAAGTCGTTTATTTGGGAACTGGGAATTTGACTCTAGTTTTAGAAACAGTGGTTCTTTGGCTCTTCGTGGGCTCGACTGGTAGAATGTAAATTATCCGCAAATCTTGCAGTGTGACCTGAAAAAGTCTTAAGTTATCTAAATCAGTGGTTCTCAAGGTGGGGTCCGGGGACCACCAGGGGTCCTTGAGGGGGTTCCAGGGGGTCCCCAGCAAATTGATGAATTGTTAAACTTCAGCATTATTTCATTTACAAGAAGTTAACACAGTTAGAGAATGTGGAAGAATGACTGTTTTGATCATAGTTTCACTGTTATCTCTCTACCTACAATACAGATAGTCATGGAGTTCTGGACAAAAGTCATATCTAACAATAAAAATATTCTCAGATTTGGGTCAGAGAGACAAAATCTCATCAAATGGGGGTCTGTGGCCCAAATGTGGACTAAATTAGGGTCCTTGATATGAAAACGGTTGCAAATCACTGATCTAAATTATCTTAATTGAAGGCCTTACAGTTCTGAGAGTTCTTATTTTTTCACCATGTATTGATAAGTTGATTTTTTTTTCTAATTATTGATGCACATATGAAATTAGACAGTGGTATTGACAGATTCTTTACATTCATACATTTAGCCTTTCCGTGACACTTTGGGCCTTGCGCTGGTAAAACGAGGTAAAACAATGCAAATTAGCCATGAGATATAACAAGCTCTCTGATTGGTTAGAGAGCCGCACCCGCCTCATACCCTAGCTATCTTGTTTACGCGCCAAGAAGTGTAAACGGAGAGGCTAAAAGGAGAAGCTAAACGACTCAGCAAATCGAATAGCTAATAGGAAAAGGCAAAGCAGCGGAAATGCTAACTTCTGATTAGTGTTACGTAATGTGATTGGTGACCGTGGGTTGTTTGCGTCCTCCCTTGCTGTCAGACGGTGAAGAGACCCCGCAAGGTGGCGGTCCACTCCCTGAAGCAGCCCCCCTCCCCGGGCGGAGACAGCCGGGACTACCCCGCCTCCACCCACTACTACGACGCCGACAACGACAACGGCTGGGACCGGCGGGACGACGGCCGGGACCACGCGTCCGACAGCAAGGGATACCTGGACCCGGAGTACAGGGGGGGGCGGGACTACAACCAGCGGGGGAGGAGCCGGGGGAGGAGCCAGGAGAGAGCCTCGCCCAGCCCGGACAGGTCCAGGAGGGAGGGGAGCCGCGGCCGAGCCCTGGAGACCAGCGCGGACCGCCAGAGGTACCGCAGCCGAGGACGGAGCCCCGGGGAGACCTATCTCCCGGGGGGGGACAGGTATGAGCGAGGAGGAGGAGGCGGAGGCGGAGGCGGAGGAGGCGGAGGAGGCGGAGGAGGAGGAGGAGGAGGAGGAGGGAGGTACAGGAGCAGGGACCGACTTCAGGACAACCCTCCGTCCCCAGAGCCGCCCAGAGAGCTGGAGCCGCTGGACAAGCCTGTCAACGTCCTGCTGGTGAAGAACAGACCCAACGAAGGTAAAATGCATTGACTTGCTTTGTCTCCAAACATTACCTCCACCAATGAAGTTGGAATTTTTTCACCCCTGTTGGTGTTTGTTTGTTAGCAAGATATCTCAAAAAGTTGCAAACAGATTTAGCTGAAATTTGATGGACAGATGGCCCAAGGATCAGTTAGATTAGATTTTGGTGGTGATCTGGATCTGTGATTTCTGCCATTAGACAAATTATGTTTTTTAGCCATAACTATTATGCTGCGTTCATGTGCTGGTGGGAAGGTCCAACATCCGGGACCTGCTGAATGGCATTACCTGCTATTTTGCCAGAAAATCAAACCCAGAAGACAATGATGAACATAAACCGCTACAGAAGCAGCAGCTGTCCGAATTGGAGAATTGGAGAATTGTTTCTTGTGCTTTTGCGGAGGTTTGCGCTCTACCGAGTGCCTTGTAGCGTCCCTTCTTCACTCTTTACTTTGCCACTATCTAAATAAAGAATAACAAGTGGAAACTAGTATAGTGCTAGCTCCGTGCTTGCTAGCAGTGAGTGTCTTAGCTAATAAGGCAAGGCAAGGCAAATTTATTTATATAGCACATTTCATACCCAAAGGCAACCCAAGGTGCTTTACAGAGTACACAGGCAAAAGCACAAGAAACAAATGATAAAAACATTAAAAGCGAGCAAGCAAAAGGACATAGAATAAAAACAATAAGTCATCTAAATTACAACCAAGTCATCTAAATAGGACAGCCGACAATGAGGACTGGCTACAACTGACACCAATCATGCTTACAACACACTTATAAACAAAAGCACACAAAACAACAGTCACCACAATTTCAAGAGAAATCAAATCACCAATAATAGCTCACTACTACAACTTACCAACCAACATACACTTAGCAAGACCTGCTATGCTAACGTTACATCCTCAACAAATAATTAAGCCAATTTAATTTTCAACTATAAAATGCGCTTAAAGCATCACAGACCAGCTGAGTTGGTAAACATGAGCATGCCGAGTGCAATTTACTGGCGTCAACTTACAGGATTTCTGGGTATTGAAGTCCTCGAGCCGCCAATGTGCAAAAATTGTAGCTTTAAGTATGGTCCATCATTCTAAAGTATAGTCATATACTGTATGTTCATATGCTGACATGTTATCAGGCTAAAGTATCTTCTGTTGTTTCTGGAAGGACTGCAATAACTCTGATGTGTTTTTTTTGTGTGTGTGTGTGTGTGTGTGTGTGGTTTGTGTAGAGTATGGCCTGCGTCTGGGTAGTCAGATCTTCATCAAGCAAATGACCAGCACAGGCCTGGCTGCCAAGGACGGTAACCTACAGGAGGGGGACATCATTCTCAAGGTGCAAAGACCATCCATTCACACTGCATTCACAGAATCACAACCATCGCATGTATCTTGCACAAAGTAATTAGAAGTCAAGACACCGCTTTTTCCTTGCTGTTGGGATTTTGGGATTCATAATAATTCCGAATATTCAGGGGACAATAAAATATCACATTAAAACGTCATATTTTGCCCAATCAGACAGCAATCAATGAGATAATGCAGCAATGTACACACACCAAAGACAATAGGAGAGACACAGAGTGATCACTGATTTGCTGGTGTCATGCCAATCGGGTGAAAGTATAAGGCGGACAACCAATCATATACTTTAGAATCATGCTGACTGTGTATGTACGCCTGTGCAGATCAATGGGACGGTGACAGAGAACCTTTCCCTGAACGATGCCGGGAAGCTGATAGAGAAGTCGAGAGGGAAGCTGCAGCTGGTGGTCCAGAGAGACCGCCGCCAGATCCTCATCCGCATCCCGCCCCTCGTAGACTCCGACTCTGAAAACGACGGTGAGTCACTGAGCAAAGCAAAATGACGGAGGTATAAAAATTGCGGAATACTGTAGTGGTAATTTTGTGGTGTAGTTAGGGCTGCTATGTTGTGTTTAAGCCTCTTTTAGTAGTATGATGGTATTGTGTAATCATATCATGTACTGTGTTTTTGTTACTCCATTGACATTGCATTGATCAGAGTGATATGTAGTTCATGGTTTGCCAGACCCATTCCTACGGAAGACGATTAGGGCCACATGCAAAAAAATTCAGTTTAAAGTCAGAATTCTGAGTAAAGTCAGAATTAAACTCTGGTTGCCAGAGATTCTGAGTTCTGACTTTTTTCCTCAGAATTCTGACTTTAATCTCAGAATTCTGACTTAAATCTCAGAATTCTGATTTAAATCTCAGAATTCTGACTTTAATCTCAGAATTCTGATTTAAAACTCGGAACTCAAATACATTTTTCACATGTGGCCCTAAATCCTCTTCCGCACATTCCCAAGCATAGAAGTCATCACAGTATGGTGATTGGAAGGATTTGTCATCAAAGGAAAATGGATGTGTAATGTATCCAATGGCATTATTTCAACTGTTCCCCTAGAGACTGTACAGCTACAAATAATATTTACACACACCCATACAAAGGTTAAAAATATCTGGTATTTAAGGGGTTAAAAATAAAACCCGAAACTGGGCAGTCTCAAGTTTCTGCTTGCAGCTGCTTAGCTACTGTATAGCATCCTGTAGAGAGAGAGAGAGTGAGGTCACCAAGTCAGTAATTAATTAATTATCTTACTGTGCAATGGTATGGGCAGAAATATGTTTCACTAGAAACTGAAATTGAATTATTTATATTTGAATTTGAATTGCTCAACTTGAATAATTGCATTAAAAAACTGAATTTGAATCACATAATTTGAATTTGTATTGTTTAACTTGAATAATTGCATTGAAAAACTGAATCTGAATAGCATCATTTGAAATTGAATTTATTAGTTTGAAACTGAATTCCAATAAACTTGAAACTGAATGTAATAGTATTCATAATGCGTTTCAGTTTTTCATGGCAATTATTTAAGTTAAACAATACAAATTCAAATTATGTGATTCAAATTCAGTTTTTTAAAGCAATTAAAAATTCAAGTTGAGCAATTCAAATTCAAATGAATTCAATTTCAGTTTCTAGTGACACATATTTCTGCTCATATAATGGCTGCTGTAATCTGAAATTTTGGAACCTCCAGAACTCTTGTGCAAATAGAAACTGAACTGATTTGAACTGATCTTCTTGACAACAAGAAGCAATTCCTGTAATCGCTCAAAAAGGGCAATCCTTCTCTGTGTTTTCTCTTCCAGATAATATGTCATACTTTTAGATGAAGGACCGCCCAAGACACAAGTGTAACAATCGGTTGCCTTTTATAAGCTGTAAAATGGCCGTGACACGTGACTAAAAGTTGGAACGCTTTCACACTTTGCACTTCTGTTTTTACTGCTCTTAAATCTTTCACCTTTTTAATACATGATTCTTTTTCCTAAATAAATAAAAGTATTTTAATCACTATGTACTTTGAATTGTGTGATCATTAAGTATATAAGTTGAATAATGCCAATGGAAGAAGTTGACATTATATATTGCAGTGCACCAAAATATTGCCTTCTTGGTGTCAGATTAAGGTGATTTACTTTGTAATGTTGTCAGATAATTTTATCATTTTATGATGTTGCAGACAAAGGGTAATAACTTATTTTTGTGAATACAGAATGTTGCATGACAAACCATGGCTCATACAGTGGGTAAGACGCTTGTTGAATTATCAGTGTAATAACATATTAATGATTTGTCCTAACAGTGTATGAACTTGTCGTTGTCTGCTCAGGTGGTATATCTGAGCTTCCCAACACATCCTTTTTTTCCATGCAACATTTCCATTTCACACAAATGTCTCATACCATATCTCTCGTCACCTACCTACCGCTGCTCTGATTGGGCGATTTGCAGGAAGTAAACCGCACCTCGCCGCGAGCTGAAACCTGGAGCTGGGAGGGGAAACGTCACATTTGAACGGGGACGAGTTGGCGGTCAGCGGCTGACCCACTTAGCGCTTAACTCTTTTCCGTGCCAAAGAACTCGGTGTTGTTTGGATGAGATACTTTCAAAGTAAATCTCTAAATCTCCACAGCCAAGTCACCCCCCCCACCTCCACCCCCCCTAGTTATTCCACAGCCCTCTAGATTAGATTGTCATGCTGGATTAATCCCCAGCCATGACTCGACAGTAATACAGCCCCGGCACTCTCTCTCTCGATGCTGCTACACTATCGCTACACCAAGGCCATATGTGTGTGTGTTTGTTGTGTGTGTTTGTGTTCTTATATTTCTCTTTCTCTACATATATATATATATATATATATAGAAATATAATATATATTTCTAAAACTAGATGGTACTCTGTAGAGTGCATTCCTCCACCAGCGCTATTCAATTGTCAACACACGCCAGTTCCACATGTCGGATTTTCACCAAAAGTTAACTTGTTTCACATCAGAAGATGCACACATTTTCATGGCTGTTCCTGAAATGGGACATGAGATATACCTGTTCAAATTAAGGCTGCCCTTCTACCACTGGACCACGTTTTGGAATAATTGGCAGGGCGGTTATGTCTGAACTGGAAATGAGCTCTCCAATGCCCCCATGTTGTTTGATTGGGCCAATAATGGAGGGTTTGCCTCTTCTGATGTCTGCTGATAGGCCGAAAAGTTTGATGGTGTTATGTGAATCTGTTCGGATTAGTTATACTGTATTTCCTCTAATAGTGGCCGGTAGTCAATTAACAGCCGGGTCTCCGATAATGGCCGGGGCCGTGGTCGACATGAACAAATAAAGTCCAGCCCCAAATACAGGCCGGGGAAAAAAACAAAGGAAAAAACAACGGTGGATACCTGGTGCCTGTAATATAATGTAACTGTAGTTTGTAGTAACGTCCAAGTGCCACAAGATGGCAGCATGCCACAAGACGGCTCGGCCGGCGGAAGTCTCTGGAGCATGCCGTCGTCAATTACCGTAATTATCGGTAATGCATTGCAGTAACAAAAAAACGGCTACCTAACGTACCCGAACAGAAGCAGATCAGAAAACAAGGAGGCTTCATACTAAAATATGAGCAAATATACTTATCAAACAGAGGGAATTATAAATAAAGGCCTGTCTCGAATATAAGCCTGCTTCCAATAAAGGCCTGGTACCCTCTGCAGTTGAGGTAAATAAAGGAAGAGGAAATACGGTATGCCTTTTTATGAGAAGCCACGCCCACTGCCACACCCCTCCCTTTGGTCAGTCAATGTGAAAAGGTAATCAGTTCTTCCTTGCCCCATGACCAACCTTTCCACAAAGTTTTGTGCAAATCCATTCATAACCTTTTGAGATATCCTGCTAATAGACAAACAGACGGAATGGGGCGAAAACATAACCGCCATTCACGAGTAACTCGCCCTCTGGCGGCCATATTGGAGGTCCAATTGGGCAACAATGGCTGTGACTGGGAACCTGATCATTTCATCACTGATCCATCTGATTGATTTTGTGTTTAGATAATATCAGCTTGTTAGCTAGCTAACCTTAGTATCTGGTCAGCTAACCATCACTGTCTTGTTAACACATCTGATTATCGCACTAGCTAATGTATCTATTAGAAGCTAGTGTAAGTAGTGGCTAGTAGCAGTCTGCTGGCTAGTTAGCAGCTAACAGTTTGTTCAGGTTAACTGAGCTGACTCTTCTCAAGCTACAACTCTTCATGTTTTGGAGTAGAGACTAGGGCTAAAGACAAGACAGTTTACTGTGTCACAGTAACCTACATTTGGAAACAAATCTGCCTTATCAGACTGTTCACTTTTACTTATAACATTACTGAATTGACCTACAGCCACGCCACAACAATCTTTTTCATGTGTCTCTCTTTTTCTTGCCCAGTTGTTAGTCCTTATTTGCGCACGGCCAATTGCCCAAAGGACCTTGATGGAGTCAGTCATGTTTGATAGGAAATTTGTGACGCTACTGCAAAATAGCCTGTTTCCTATTTCCAGAACTGTTCCTTCCTACACTCTCAGAGGCCTACACAGGGAGTTTGATCCAGCCCACTGTTAGCGGATTTTGGAACTGCTCTTTTTTTGTAACTTTGTTGTCCTGCCAGCCTTGTCTGGCAACCCGTCAACTTGGCCAGCTCTGATTAAAGACAGACAGACACAGACAGGACAGCACACTGTTCTGTAAAAAAAAAAAAAAAAGCAGAGCTCTGATAGGACATGAAAACACACTTCTATACAGAGTGGCACAGATACAAACACATTTTCTCAGTATCCTACAGTAGTACAATTTTGGTCATCAACCTAGAGAACCAGTAGCTGCAATGCCTACCTAGTATCAGACCAAAACCTGTAAGATCTGACTAAACCTCCTAAGAATACACCAACATAGATTTGCAATGGAGACCCAAGAGTTACAAACATGAAGCATAGTTGTAATTTTTGAAATATATAGACTTACAATGGAAACCCAGGCATTAAGACGTATGTAGTATGGCTGTAAGGTTAGCGTAATGTTTTTCCAAAAAAAATGAGAAAAGAAAGAAAACTGAGCAGTATCTTCTGCAGTTCTTTTATGGTTGATTTTAAGGTAAATCCTGGTCTTCTGCTTCTTCCAATGATGTGAATGTGGCAGAAGTCAGGCATCCTAACCAGGTTTCTCATAAAACCAAAAGAGAAAGCATTAAGATGTTTCCATGCCACAGTAACCTGTTTAACATGGGAGTAAGCCAGGCATCTCATAAACCCCAAACCATGTTAGTTGAGTAGCTGGGTTAAGCACTGAATTCTCTGTGCATGTAAACATAGCCGTCTCCCTTCAGGCACAAAATGCTGAGTATGCTGAGAGTAGTGGAGCTGGAGATGCACAGCCAACTGTGTGAGTGTGTGTGTGTGTGTGTGTGTGTGTGTGTGTGTGTGTGTGTGTTGGGTGAGGAGTTGTCTGAATGTCTGCAGGCTTGGCAGGAGATGAAGAGTGTTAGTTCACCTGGAAAGACACAATTACAGACGCACCACCGCCACTCCCCATAACTATCATAACTGTCTAGCAGCTCCAGCTTGCTCTATTTATCGCAAACACTACCCGGTCCATGTGAAACGGACATGAATTGTTCAGAGTTGTGTAAAAGCAGCAAAATTGGTATACTACTGTACAGTTTAGCCGCTTTTCCACCGCATGGTACCTGCTCAACTCGACTCGACTCTACTCGCCTTTTTTGGTTTTCCATTGGGCAAGTACCAGGTACCATATTACCTGGTACCAGGTACTTTTTTTGGTAGCACCTCCGTCGAGGTTCCAAGCGAGCTGAGGCGACACCAAAAGGTGACGTGAAAACACTGCAGACTACTGATTGGTCAGAGAGAATCGTCATCATTGCGCGACATGGGACATCCTGCACAAACCCGCCATATTTAAATAGCCAAGCTACTGTAGTGGCCGCAATTTTTTTACTTAATTTAACTTAACTTAATTTTAATTTAATTAACTACTATTAAATGGCAACCTGCAAAACCATGCCGTGGTCAAATGAGGAGGTGCAGACGTTCCTCTGTTTGGTTGCCGACGCAAGGATCCAGAGGGAGTACTATCTGCAGTGGAAAACCAAGTGGTACTACCAAAAGCGAGTAGAGTCGAGGCGAGTTGAGCCGGTACCATGTGGTGGAAAAGCGACATTTTTTGCTCTGATTGTTTTCAGAATTGGTGCCATTGCAAAAGTGGTACCGATCGGCGTAAATAGAAATCGGTACCATCGGTCAATTGGTACCACTTTCGCAATGGCTCCAATTCCAAAATTCTTCAGGGCATCAACCTGTACATGTTAAACAAATTTGGTGCTTTGTCCCAAATCTGAACCATGTGGCCTGTTTCTGGCCTATTTGGCCTGGACTGACCCACCTTTATCTGGTTTGACAGCTCATCGTCACATTTCTCTACCCCTCGCTCACTGTCACTCTCTCCCTCTGTCGTACATTGTCTCTCTCCGTCCCTCACTCTCTCTCTCTCTCTCTATCTCTCTCTCTATTTACCCCTTATCGCTTCTCACACCCCATCACTTCTGGCTACAGCCTTGCATGCAGAATGTCTCTCTAACCCTAATTAAACTAATAGAGAAGTAATGGACTGTCCCTGGTGAAACACGGCTGTGCCAGACCCCCAGCTAACCAATTCCCTCCCACTGTCCGACTTCTAACCAGAGCCTTAAATTTAAAGGTGAAAAATGATCCGGTTAATTAGGCATGAAGGAACACAGCAACACTGCCAAAAGTCACAGAGCTGTTGGTTGTAAAGGGGGTTTGTCATGGTGTGGTGTTTGTAGTGGGACAGCTTTATCGTCGCTCTCTTGTCATGTGGTTTCCTCACTTGCCGTTTCACCCCTGGGTCCTCAGACGCTTCTAAAAACTTTTTCTTTTGTTAATTTGTTTGATTTACAGGCTTCCGTTCTCTTCCATCTTCAATCTGTTTCCCTCTGTCTCTTCAGAGCAGTGTACTGAGTGCCACAGTCTAAGGGATAAAAACAGCACACGCCAAATCAAGGACTTGGCCATCGGTGCTCACTTCAAATGAAATAGACACAGAGGCCAAATGAAGCCCCGGCAATCTCTATGGGGAGCAATCTAAGCTGTGTGTAAGGATTTACAGCGCCGTTACGATGGCCTTGTTTCTATGTTATGAAGCAACACAGATAATCCCAGGAATCAATAGCTGTCCTCATACCGGCATTGCAAACCTCAAGAGTTGCTTCATGGATACTAGAAAGCATTCCTTGGGCATTTCCAAACATTGGTATACTCTTTTGAAATGGCACAGTACTCCATCTTACTGTTGTCTCATCACAATGGAAATGTACTGGAATCATTACTGATCAGACTGATGGATGTACAGTTTGTAGTCCAGGAAAAATGTACATGGATGGTTCAGATTTGCGTAAAAGCACCAAAAACAGAAGATCCGTACCAGTGTTGCAATGGTACCTACCCAACTGTACATGTATTCCAATTTTGGTGCTTTTGCCCAAATCTGAATGAATTGGCTTATTTCTGGCTACTTTTAGCTTGAGACTTGAACTGTGGCACCAGGGTTTGTCCTCAAGACTCAGAGAAACCTGTTTAATAACTGGTCCTCACTCTGTCCCAGAGGTTGATTAGCTGGTGTCGGGGCTTCCTGAGATACTAGTTACTGCTACTGGTGGTGATGGTGGCATAAAATCTGGAGAAGGGGATTCTGTTGAAATGATGGACATCTGTCTAATTGTGATCTCTGTCTGTCTGTCTATCTGTCCGCCTGCCTGCCTGTCAGACATCTCAGAGATGGAGTCGTACCATTCCTACTCTCCACCAGAGGAGAGGAGGTCCCGCCAGTCAGACCTGTCCTCCCACTCTTCTAATGAAAGGGACAACCCCAGGTAGGATGGATGGATGGATAATGGATTCCTGGATGGATGAAGAGACTTTTGCCCAAATAATCATACAGGGGGTTGACAAAATAATGAAAACACCACATCAAAAAGGTGCTCAAACTTTGAAGTAGCTAAGTCACAATTACAAAGTCAGCTACTAAAACAACAGCAACTAAAAGTTACACCGATACCAAATAGTGGGTGCCTGGGTTAGAGCAGCATCAATCACAAAAACTGCAAAATTATTTAATGTGACAAGGGGAACAGTATGGGAGATCATGGCAACATATACTCAACATAGACAAACTGCATCAGTGGTGGCAAGTAGAAGCTCACCTACAGGAGCAGACAGACATTTGAGAGGATAGTTGCTAACCACAAAACTACAGAATCAATAATTCAGACTGCTACTCAGAAACTAGTTTTATCCAAGACCAACACACAAAGATGCATAACCCGGTGTGAGCAGCGCAAAACCTGGAGCCATGAGCAATGGAAAACGAATCTGGTTTCGGATGATCAGCCTTTTTCCTCCATCCAGACAGGTGAAGAAAGACAAAGGAAGCCTTCAACCCACTATGGGTGTTAGCAACTGGTTAACATGGTGGTGGATCTGTACTGGTATGGCAGCCATCTACTATCTAATCATCTAACCATCAGGTCTGAGGATTGCTCTGCATGGGTGATTAACCGCCAAGGAATATGAGGACATTTTACAGGGCCAGGAGCACCCTTAGGTGCAAACACTGTTCCTTCATAATGTTCTCATATTCCAACATGATAAAGCAGCCATACAAACTGCTTACCTGATATGCATATATAGGTGTTTCAGTTATTTTGTGCACCCCCTGTATGTACTCTTAATCTGGCACACATAGGCTTTGATCAGTCGGTGTCACACCTTGTATGTCCCTACTGAGCCTCCTTACCTGTCTGTCTATGTGTAACAGGGAAGAACCTATCAGAGTAGCCAAAATGTCAGCCATGGCCTCCCCATTCAGAGTACCTGAAGACCCCCAGGCCTCGGCCGAGCTGAGCCGAGAAGCACCACACATAGAGGAGCCTCCAGGTAACCAGACACCACACCATTCACCTCAGTATTATACTGTATATACAGTATATGTAGGATACACACACTAACATCTGATATAACTGACATAAGTCACATGGGGCACCAACCTCAGGAAGCAACAGAATGTCATATGTCTAGAATTAGACAAGAAAAAGTTGCCAAAATTCATAAAGGTACAGTCAAATGTTCAAGATCTCCCAGCATTCCAACCATTCTACAAGAGAAGCAATTGTACAAATGCTACAATACCTACAACCTCACAAAATTTATTTACAGGGACTAAGGCTACGTTCACACTGCAGCTGAAAGTGTCCCTGCACATGTGCAACCTGCAAAAAGCTGCATAGGAGTCGCGTTTTTTCAATTCCCATCTGGTCCGCATGGATATGTAGTACGCAATTGGATCCCGAGGCATGAGCATGTATTTATCACTCAAATTGGAATTTGTCAGTATTGCCATGATGATAAGTAAATGTTACATCGTTCACCTGAGATAATTGTCAAAATTCTGGCACCACAGCAGCTTGGCTGAGCCAGCGTTGGCGTGCAGGACGACAAGACACAATGAAAGAAAGCCAAATGGCTGACTTGATTGGTATTTGGGGGGACGCCTCAATTCAGTCAAAACTCAAAGGCACATACCGAAACCGAAATGTGACGAGAAGCGTAGGTACTAAAATAGATGTAACCTCTATTGTTATTGTTACTCTGCTCACGCATGTCTTTTTGACATTGCTGTCAGTTCATTTTTGTATCGGATATGGATACCATCCTAGAACACTCCTCAAAAAAATCTGATGCGAGTCCCAATTTGGAATTGAGCAGGAAGGCCTGCAGTATGTCCACAATCATCAATGATGAGTGATTTAATTACATACATCTCAGAGAAAACATTGGAAAGTGAGCTGCAGAGGACTATAACATAATAACAAATGCCAGTAATGTAATAAAGTAAATAATCAAATCAAAAGCCAAAAATCTTGAAATGATAACATAGTAGTATTTTTGTCTGAATAATGCAGTAACATCAACCATTAATGTAATAACACTCTGAAATCACTTTGAATGTCCACACACATCACAACAGAACCAATAATACATACAAGAAATTATAGTACCAGATTTTATTTTTTTTAATGGTGACCAACTGCACTAACCTTTTGTGCATATGTGTGATTTGCAGATTAAACTCAGTATCACTGACTTAATTTGCTTCACTTAAACCATTACTGTACTTGAGCTGAAGAGGTGCGATCATATATTAGAGGTGATGAAGTATCACAATACAATACATTAAACCCTGCTGTAAAAAGATGAATGTGTTAGTATTAGTGTGTTAATATTAATTTAGCTGAGCCTTAGCGCTATAGGGACAGTAGCATTAACTTTTGTTGTCTCTATACAAGTTTTTTTCATTGTTTTCTATTTGCCCCATGGGTGGCTCTAATCAAAGGAGACATCCAGCACAATGATCACCACTGATGACCCATTCATTTGCTATCAGCAAGGGTTTTTTTCTTTTTTTGAAGCATGCTGAAAGGTAAGCAACAAAGTTTAAATCAAAATAGATGACTGAACATTATACAGGATTTCCTATTACTCCTGCTTTAATTAGTGAGAAATTAGCAGTAGCAAAAGTAGCAAAAACTAAAAGCCTTGTGAGATATCTCAGATGTAATAAAAAGCTAGCTAGACAGTTGTGAAAACACTGTAGTCAAGCTACTATTTGTGCCCAAACCTATACAGCACATGGGATATAAAAGCATTTATTTTCTAGATTTAAGATATGCTAATTAATTAGGGGGCCACTAGTTTGCCTCTGACAGATATGGGCTGTACACGGTCAGTGTCAATTCTGTAGTTAAACACACGTACCACATTATAGTATAGATGGAAAGGATTCCATATGTAGGCTACCATCCATCTCATGGCGGATTGGAGTTTTAGTTATAGTGTACATTTATTGGAGGCAGAGCAGCTCTGGAGGCAGAAGGAACCTCATTGCTTGATGTCCAGCCAAAGGTCTTCGTCCTGTGTCTAGGGATCGTCAGTAAGTTGCTGCCAGAGGATCTGAAGGCTCTGCTGGATTCATACCTTAAAAGCAAATAAGATAAATAAGGGAGTACAAGGCCGTGGAGAGACTTCAAAATTAAGAGAAGAATGTTTAAATCTATCCTAAAATGAATAGGCAGCCAGTGCAGTGCTTTTTAAAAAAAAAAAAGTTCTGTGTGCTCTAAACTTCAATTGGTGGAGCCAAAGAACACATTAGCTAACTTGCAAAATAGAAAAGCAAAGAAGGACACCTGGTCAGACTATAAATAAACAAAAAAAATAGAAATAGCAGTGACTTCTTCTTTCACTCATTCATGACCATTGCATTCATGAACTTGGAAGGTCAGCAGGCTAGCTAACTAGCTTACCTTGACAGCTATAGGCAGGGTTCCTACGCAGGTCTGGAAAAGTATTAAAAATTAATTTGAACATTTCCAGGTCTTGAATAGTTTGGGAATTTGAAAAAATGTCTGGAAAAGTATGGAAAATGTTGTGGTTCAGTTCCGATACACACATAATTCTAGCTTTTATGTTGTTGTAGAGCCACTTTGAGTCCACAGTTTTTGTTGATGTGAAGAATAATGTTCAGATAGAGGGACGCTCTTATTACCCAGCCGCTGTCAGCATGCATTATATCAAATACCCACCAAAATCAAATCCAGTCAAGAACATAGGGAAGAATATGGAATTTTAAAATGGAAACCGTGTAGGAACCCTGCCAATCATCTCACATGTGATATTTGTCGCTGTGAAGAACAATCTTCATCTATACAGTGATATGACCTAGTTAGCAGGGGCAAGATGTCTATCTACTGAAAATGTGTAGGAACCCTGTATAGGCTAGAATGGCTAGTTTGAACTTGGAAGGTCAGCAGCTTGCTAACTAGTTTACCTAGACAGCTAGGCTAGATTGCTTTTTTCCAGTTAGTAGCAGAGCACTAGACTTCATAATATTAGCTTCCTCTTCTCTTACCTCTTTCCTTTTTTATTAGGCTTCAGTCTTACATTACTAAGTCAGAAAAACTGTGATTCTTTGGCGCCCATTGAGGTTTAACTCAATCAGATTATTTCTGCCTCCCAGAAATGTTTGTAAAACTAAAACTCCAATCTGCCATTTGATGTGGTTGGCTTTTCCTGAAATTGGGTTAATACTGCTCCATAGTTGAGCAAACTTGTTATTCAGTATTTCAATTAGAAATTATAAGTTTATCATATTTAATCATTGTATTGTGTCATAAATGGTAATGTTCAACATTATTTTCTTTCTCTAACAGATCTGGAGCCTTGAGAATACTCCACATCCTCATTCTTTTGTCCTGTATCCTATGGGTATTAAGAGGACTTGGACATCGACCTATGGATGAAGAGTTGTACGATGCTATACTCAAATTTTCTCAGGGATGGACATAATTGTAATGCTACTTGCTACTTGAAATGTTGGAAAGTTGATTCATTCATATTTTAACATTTTTTAAGCAGTCAGTGTAACTGTTTGATTTTCAAAATGTTTGAAGTGTCATTTTTCCAGAGATGGACATAATTGCAGTGTTGAAGTTGAAATATTGGAATGTTTCATTAAAGATTTTCTTTCCTTGAAGAGTTGGTGACTTGATATGTTAAATCTACCTCTCTCTGGTTACTCATTTACAGTAGCAGCCAAATGAGTGTGGGCACATTGCTAGAGAAGACTATTTAAATCCTCAATGGCAACAGTGTGAGGCATAATCTAGACAGGAAGAGAGCTTATTATTCACCAAAGCACTTGATATGGAATTAAAAAATGACATTGATGCGACAGATGAATGTCAAGTTGTTTACTGAAAATCCTAACATTTAGTCTAATTGAATATGACAAAAGGTTTCAAATTATTGCATTATTCAGCCAAAAATGACAACAACAAACAGCAAAAATGCAATTGCGTTATTGTTTCAAGATTTTATTTTATTATTGGCTTTTCATACACTCCAAAAAACGTCCACCTTAACGAGTCAACTTTGCAGCCATCACATTTAACGCTATAATTTTTTTGTTGTCATTTTGAGACATAGCTTGAATCGATTTAAGTTCTGTGGGAGTAGCTCACTTCTGCAACTACCAACTATTTTGGCTACAAAAGAAAAAATATTAAGTAAGAGATTCTGCTCTGACAGCTAAGTCACCAGTGTTATGGACTAGTCAGTAAAAGGTCTAAAATGATTTTAAGTGATGGAAAAATGTGTTTAATTTTAATTTTTAGTTTTAATTGTCAAGGTTGTACCAGTCAGATGTTACAAAAACCCTTGTATGTCTTTGTTTGAAGCTTCTATCCAACTGAAAGTTATAATTCCTTCCACTTTTCTCTGTGAACAGGCCACACAGTGTAGGTTTAGGTCCAGACTGACTTTAAATGTAGGAGTGATGGACATTCCATTCCATAGAACGTTAACATGATGAGATGAAGCCAGATACAGTCTTATTTGATTTGACCCCTGATTGGAGTTTCTGGCAGGCAGCCAAAGAAACACAGTCAACATTCTTTCATTCTTTCTTTATTATCAGTGGTATTTTTCCCAATCATGTGATTTTTGTATTATATGACATTGCAGATGTAGATATGATCAGTTTTGAAGTACTTTTTCTAAGTATCTTCAACTAGTAGCTTTGACTATCAATCTCTTGAGGGAAGTTTTGTTGTAGTGCATTGTCTTCCAATGTGGAGTAACTGGTAGCTTGTAAAACTAGACTTCCAAAGTAGCTGTAAGGTCTTGCTGTGTTGATGTTGATTTTCTTTCCTCCAGCTGCTGTTACGACGACGCCCAAGATTCTCCTCCGACCGAGTCCAGAAGACGAAGAAATATATGGGTGAGTTCTCTTCTTTTCTTGTCGTTTCCTTTTTTCTATTACATCTGTTTTTTCTTCTCCTTTTTCTTTTTTTCATGATTCATATCTCTCTCCTCTTCGTCCATGGGGAGGTTTACTTTTGCTTTCTCCACATGGTCAAACTGCTGACAGTAATGCAGTAATGCTTTATCCAAGTGTGTGTGTGTGTGTGTGTGTGTGTGTGTGCAGGTTGAACCTAGCCTGCACTTACACAACTACAGGCTCTAATCCTGACCTTGCGGATGACTTCTCACACAATACCACTATAGATAATCCACTAGAGACCAGTCAAGTGCTATCAACAAGATGTAATTACTATACTGAATGTGATTGGGAGGGTAAGGGTTCAACCGATATATGCATAGAAGGGTGATAGCTTTGGATTGAAGACAAGTATTCAGTGTTTCCCTATAGAGTTATTCTTGTCAGGGTGGAAAAGCCTCTGAAACAGCATTTAGACCATCATGGGACACTAAAACTCTCCATTGCAACCCAGGATGATGATGATGATGAGAATAATAATAAAAAGAGGAAGAAGAGGAAGATCACACATACTTGTGTGGAATCTGATCAAAATATTTCAGTAACACTTTACAATAAGGGTCACTAAGTTAAGGGTTAGTTAATGCGTAACAAGCATTAACTAACCCTTAATTAACAGTTAACTAATGTGTAATTTGTGTATTTTGTGTTCATGTTAACTAAGGTATTAATTTATACATTATTTAATAGTTTATAAAGATGACTATTGAATAATGTATAAATTAATACCTTAGTTAACATGAACACCATTAATAAATGATTACCAGACACATTAGTTAACTGTTAATTAAGGGTTAGTTAATGCTTATTAAGCATTAACTAACCCGTCCCTTAATTAATGTACCCTTATTGTAAAGTGTTACCAATATTTCATTAAATCAATTCAGGTTAAGGGCTGTAGTATTGATCAATTCCACAATAAATATGTAATCAATCAAACTGCCTCATATGTATCATATTGAAGGTGGACAGTACTATATGCATGATATTTTTAATAAAAATCTATATCGGACCATATGCCAGCAAACCAATATATCGCTCAAACCCTTATTGTTTCCCCATCTAACATGGGAATATTACAAGTTATTATTTAAATTTTAATCTTTGAGTTCCTGTTGTTTTTTTCTTCATTTAGTCTCCATCTTTGGTGCTTTCATTAGTGTGGTGTTTCTGCACTGCACTTCCCAGAGATCATCCAGTACTGTGACTACTGTCTTTTTCCTTGGATTTGAGTTTGAGTTTCTGTAGGTGGCGCTCTTTTCTTTGTCTGTTCAGCTATGTTGGCTATCACTGCTCATGCTAACTAGCCAGTTCTTCTTCTATTTATTCCAAACAAGCTGGAAACATAAAACATATCACTTCCTGTGCACCAGAGTGTTTTTCCCAAGAAACACCTACCAGACACCCTGGCCCATATCCATAAAACTCAGCATAACAGCATTACGCAGTGCAAAACTTTATGAATCACCTGAGGTGATATAACCATGGTGTTATGGTCCGCAGTGGCCCAGGTGAAAGGCAGTGACATCAATATATAAATGAAGTCTTGCATATTAATCCCCCACACACACTCACACACCCATGCGCAAGGGCAATGGGTTGCAAACTAGATATGTCAGAAAGGCAAAGAAAGCCATTCTCACCAGCAGAACTCTGTATATTAAGATAAGACATTGTGTTACACAATGCAAAATGTATTAACCACTACCACCTGTTTCCAAGGACAGCACTGAAACACATTGACAAAACATAGCTTTTAAAGATATTTAGGGTATGCTAGGATGTGGCAAATCCTAATATTTCTGGTAATTTGGGTACTTGGTGGTGTGAAGTAAGAAACTTTTTTTAGGTAGATAATCATAAGTTGGAACTATATTTGATATATTCTATACTTTTATGAATCAATTACAGGACATACAAATGATCAGAAGTGGGTGCTGGGATTTATGAATATGGGCCTGGTGTTTAGAACAGCAAATGTAAAAGCTTTCATGAATTGGATATAGGTTGAATCACTATTGCATGGTATCAATCGACCATAAAGTGTAGCAAAATGGACATTTATTTTTATGAAAATGTCACCGACTGTTACTTAAGTGAATTAAATGAACGGAATAATTCAGTTGAGTAAACACAATCATAACCAGATATATTGTTTATGGAATCATGTGTTTCCTTACCTGCAGGCCTAACACAGTGATGGTGAGTTTTCAGAAAGGAGACAGTGTAGGGCTGAGGCTGGCAGGAGGAAACGATGTTGGTATCTTCATCGCTGGTGTTCAGGAAGGCAGTCCTGCCGAGGAGGAAGGCCTGCGGATCGGAGACCAGATCATAAAGGTAGTGGGTCCGAGCGCCAACCATTCCCATTTCATACAGGAACGGAAACCTTTGATAGACAGGGTTCCCGCACTCCTGGAAAACCTGGAAAAGCCATATATTTCCGAGGCCTGAAGAAGTTATGAAAAATTTGAAAAGGGAGAAAGGTTTTGAAAAGTCATGAAATGTTAATGAAAAGTTGAAAAGGTTTTTAGGGTGGATGCCCTAAAGGCTCTCTATAGTTCTGCGTCGAAGTGTCGCCAATGCTACGCTGTAGGTATCTACGGTGCAAGCATTTATTGTTTTTTACCTCCGCCAAGGAGGATATGTTTTCGGTGCCGTTTGTTTGTTTGTCTGTTAGGAAAAACTACTGGCCCGATTTTCATGAAACTTGGAAGGGTGTAGCGTGGGCCAAGGAAGAACCCATTAAATTTTGGAGCGGATCCGGATCCGACTCACGAACAAGCAATAATAGCACGAACCTTGGCGGAGGTCTGCGCTCTCCGAGTGCCCTTCTAGTCTTTTTTGTTTTTTTGTTTTTTTGGCTTTTACCTTTATTTGACAGTGGAGATCGACAGGAAAGTGAGGGCAGAGCATATTTGCAAACCTCTTCAGCTAGTCTCTCTTCGATCTGCTACATGGTGTCTTCACTATCAGCGGACGTTAACCGGATAGCCTACAGGTAGGAGGCAATATGAAGCAACCCAAGCGTGCCAATCACAGTTCTTTAGGTCTTGCATCGCCCTACCCGTAGTTACATTTTTGGACAGGTACACGTAATCTACGATAGCAGCCTCCGTGAGCTACACCGGCACCACAAAGACCTACAGCGTAGCTACAGCAACACTTTGACGCAGAAGTATAAATTGGCCTTAAATGCACAGTATGTAATTTCTGCCACTAGGGGTCTCTCAATCAAAACAATAACAAAAGACGTAGTTTGATGACGTCGTGAAGTAGTGTGGGATCATGGGAGTTTTTTTACGGGGACAGCTTCAGCAACAGAACGCGCAGCAAACGGGAATGAATAACCGTGATCCGTCACGAGTGAGCGATGAAAACAATAGAATGAAAAAAACAACAGAGCGGCTAGAGCGGCTAGCTAGCTAGTTGGCCGACTTCCTTCCTCACTCTCTGACGGATCACCTGGTGTTTCCCGTGTTTCCCAGGAAGTTAGGGGGTAAAGGGGATATGACGCCATCGACAGGCGACCAAATGAAACGCACTGTTACCTTGAATAAAATTACGGATTTCTCTGGGTTTGAACATTGTTGGAAACATTTGAGATAATGTCAATACACAACTCAAAAAATATAGAACATGGGTCTAGTCGTTTTTAGATATTTTAATGCGGAAATGTTACATATTATACCTTTAAGGCATACACCCTTGTGAAATAGTATTCGGGGTCTGCACAATTTGTTGCTGAGGTTTATGCAAACTGTGAAAAGTTGACTTCCATTTGGTCAGTGGACAGAGCGTGTGTGGGCGGAAAACAGGTGACGAATCCAGCCCAGACACTAGTGCATCAAGGTAAACGTTTCAAGTAAATGGAGATTCGTCCGTTGGAGTGGCATATGGTGAAGAGTGATTCATCACTCCAGAGAACGCGTTGCCACTGCTCCAGAGTCCAATAGCGGCGAGCTTTACCCCAGAACACAGTTATTGCTTATTGTTTTTTTTCTTATAGTTTTGCTTATTGTTCCATAAACAACTCCAGCTGTACCGTGAGGAACATTAATTTACCACAGAGGAGTACTTATGTCACTTTTTTTGAGAGTGTAGGTGTACTGTTGCCAAACAGAAGCTTCCGTGGATAACCTCATCTTCAACATTTATTTAAGTGACATTGGGTCTTGTATCCTCTATTTTGTTAACTGACATGGTGATAAATTACTACAATAAGCAAAATATTGCCATTTATACACATTTATATGGCTAAAATATGGAACAGACGGATGTGTAGTCCGTCAAAAATAGAAGTCTTGCGTATCTCTGATCCGGCTCCATCAGCAGAACCATCAACGTGCTGCTTACGCAGCCAGTGCAGCAGGTTGCATTGAAGTTAATGCGTATTTGATCCAACCCTTGCGACCCAAACAGACGGAACAGAAATGCAACCGGTGTAGCTTTGCCGTTAGGCCACTGCAGCCGACACTCGGCATTACACATGGAGATCTTAGGCTTGTGTGCAGCTGCTCGGCCATGGAAACCCATTTCATGAAGCTCCCATCTTCCAGAGGCAGTTTGGAACTCGGTAGTGAGTGTTGCAACCGAGGACAGACGATTTGTAAGCACTACGCACTTCAGTACTCTGCGGTCCTGTTCTGTTGTGTGTCACACCTGAGCTGTTGTTGCTCCTAGACATTTCCACTTCACAATAACAGCAGTTACATGGGCAGCTCTAGCAAGGCAGAAATTTGACAGATTGACTTGTTGGAAAGGTGGCATCCTATGACGGTAAAAAAAATAACTTTATTACATTTGCAGACACTTGTCTAACTACAGCTCTGATAGAAACTATTTTTTTCAGCATGTCCAATAAGTTGTTCACAAATAGTTCAAATTGACTCGGGGCACATTACAATGTGAAAATGAGTTTTCATAAAAATTTGTCATCTGAGTATAGCATATCGCTAGTGGAGAAATGTGTATGTAGTCCTAATAACGGTGGCTTTTGTTTTGTGTTTTGAAGGTGAACAACGTAGATTTCCAAGGCATTGTGAGAGAGGAGGCAGTGCTCTTCCTGTTGGAGATTCCAAAAGGGGAGGACGTCACCATCCTGGCCCAGAGCAAACCTGATGGTAAAAGATTCCCTCCAAAAACATCAGAAATCGATGATCAACTTAGCCTACTATTGTCCAAAAGCAAAGACAGCCAGCAATAGTAACTGGCCACAGCTGACGCTAACCAAGCTCAACACTTACATACAAAAGCACACTAAACAACAATCAACACATGTAAGTTTTGAAAAGCCTCCTGAAAATATGACAACAAAAAACACAAATCACTAATAATGGCTCACTACTACATTTTACTGCTAACAACGCTTTGCAAGGCCCCCTATGCTAACGTTACAGCCTCAACAAAGCATTAAGCCCACTTAGGACAAAGTCCAACAAACAATATGCAAAACCTAAACCAAACCATCTACCTTCTACCATCTTACCTTTTCAGGAAACCAGGGAACTTGATAATCTTCTACTAGCTAGCCAAGCCATTTCACAAGCAACTGTAGAAAAATGTGAAATGGAAAAGCATGTTGCACAAAACCCCTGCTTTGATTGGAGTGTGACCAGAAGAGTAACATGTTCAAAAGTTTCAACCCCTGCTCCCCACCTTTCCTCTTAGGAGGACACCTTCATTAATGTGCAGTTATTTCAGAATATCTATAACCTCATCTTATGTGGAAATAAATTGGAAACTAAAACTTTAAATGAACAGAATTTTGAAGTTAGAAGATTATCAAGGTTGCCAACAATCTCGGAACCCATCGTCTGTCGATGGTCGGTCTGACGACGATTAGACTCTGGGGGCGACAGCCAATATTTCAGAGTTTCCGGTGTAGCCAGCGGACAACCAGGCCAAGACTTCCTCTTCCATGTGCCGGTCAATTGTTTACAGTCCGATTAGCAACTTGAGACGCAAGAATCGAGCGTTTCTCCACACAATACACAAACATCGATACTTTTTGTAGGTGTTTTAGGTCCAGACGACATTTCGGCTAATCTCTATAAACAGATATGCATATGAGACGTCGTCTCTCAACTCCAACTCCATTCTCGCGTCTCAAGTTGCTAATGTACCATGGTATATTGTTTATACCATGGCCAGTACCATGGTACAACTGAAAATACCACCCAGTACCATCATACTACCATGGTACTTAGGTCGCTTTGTGGGTTTGTTCACTAGCTAACTAGCCAGGAGGCTAAGTTAGCAAAGCAACTAATGTTAATGCAAGACACTACTGCTAGCTTCTAATCTACTAGAAATGTTAGCTAGTGTGCAAATCAGATGGGTTTACAACAAGAGAGTGAGGGTTACCTAGATAATGGTTAGCTAGCTAACAAGCTCTAGATGTATCATAGAGATGCATCAGATAGTGGCGAAATCAGTTCCCAGTCAAACAGCACAGACATTAACCATGTCTATTGAATTCTGTTGAGACAGCCAACTAGAAATACAGTTAGCTCTTATCAGCTGTTGTTGCCTAAGAGCTTAGGACCTCCAATATGGCTGCCACTTGGGGGCCAATACTACAATATTATGCACAGGTTTTTATTTATGAGCTGATGCTTCACCGACATCCAGCTTGCTTAGTACTAGATTTTACTTGGCCTGGCTTGTTTATTCAACCTACTTGAGACTTGACTCTAGGGACTTGCCCCTATGAACTGTGACCTGGTGGTGAGTTGAGCAACCAGGGACCGGATTCACCAATGTGTTCTTAAGATAGTTCTTAAGAAATGACATAAGATGAAATTTTAGGAAGTTCTTAAGAAGGCTCTTAAGTGCAATTCCTCAATATTTTCTTAGTAACAGTCTCATTTCTTACGAATATCTCTAATTTTCCAAATTAAGAACTTCTCAAAATAGGGCCTGAATTAATTCTGGTTAATAAACTTTAGGCTTACCGCCATTGAGGCTAGGAGACAAGGCTAGGCCAAAGCGCTTCCATCTACAAAACAATTGGGGAAAAACCTATTTATGGCAACTAGGGCAAAGATTTAAACATTGGTTGCTGTTGGTAACTGTAAAATTTGCTATCTTATTTTCAACAGACATGAGACAGAGGCCTACCTGGCCCTACACCAAATAAAGCTTTACAATAAATGTTCATCTTAATGTTAGGTGTAGGGGAACTATAGGGAAATATAGGATATTAGAGGCTTACCTTTTCACTGTTTCAATTCTTAGACTGGTGAAGGGCTGTCTTAAAGTTAAGAAAAAAATCAAGAACAAATCTGACAACTTTCATTTCAAGAATACCATTTATTCGTAAGTTTTTTCTTAGGAAGAAACATAAGAAGAAAGTTAAGAAAATATATAAGAACTGTTTTTGAGAATAGCATTTTTTCCTATTTTTTTTTTTCTTAAGACTCAAGTTAAAAGAAACAAATGGCACTTGAGAAGATTTTTTTTCTTAAGAGGGTTTTGTGAATCCGGCCACAGGTCCACTTTCTTGACAGATACTCTCATCTTTCATTCTGTACAAGTAGTAACAAACTTTTTAGTGTAACGAGACATCTGTTGGCAAGATGCTTTGTCAGTGATAGAACATGTTATGATTGGAAATGATAGATAAAGTGTGCATGTTTTAGTAGGAGCAGTCTTAATTGACTTGGTTGTTAGGCTTGTTAGAGAGTGTCTAGTGCAGTAACCCAGAACACAGTGTTCTCTCCCACAGTGTACTGCCAGCTGTCACACCTCAGGACCATCTCTCTCTCTCTCTCTCTCTCTCTCTCTCTCTCTGTTCTCTCTCTGTTCTCTCTCTGTTTTATCCATGTAATGGTGGAGATACCAGCTTGGTCCCCAGAGGCTTTTAGACCAGTTCAGGCTAGTTTTGGTTCACCCAACCGTGGCACACATGGACACATGCACCAACACACATACACTCAAAAACACGCAGAGTGAGAGAGAGCAACACAAAACACGTTATGTAATGAGCACATTGGCCCCTTGAGCTTGTGGCCCTTAAAAAAACATAGAGTTGCTTTAGCCTTTTTGCTGGAAAATTCTGTTTGTGAAGACATCACACAATCCCTGATGGAGTTGACCTGACACAGAGTGTTCTTGTGTGTGTGTGTGTGTGTGTGTGTGTGTGTGTGTGTGTGTGTGTGTGTGTGTGTGTGTGTTCCTGTACTTCTATCCTTGTGAGAACCAGTTTGAGTTTTAGACTTTTGGGGTGACAAGATTTTTGCGAAGTGAGGTCATTTTGCCCGGTTGTCCCTTCTTCAGGGGGCAAATTTAAGATTTCAGTTTAGGATTAGGATTAGAATAAGGATTCAATTTAAATTAGGATATGGGTAATTAAGGATTAAGACTTGGGTTTAGGATTAAGATTAGAATTACAATTAGGTTTAGGTTAGGGTAACGGTTAAATTGATAATCCACAAAATTCTGCAAATGTACCAAATGTAAAAGCTTTCATGAACTGGGTATGGGTTGAATGTTGTGTCATATAAATTGGCAACAGGGAGTAGCAAAACAGACATTTATTTACATGAAAATGTCACCGATTCTTACTTAAATCAAAATTGAAGTTAGTTTAGGATTAGGTTTAGGTTAGGATTATGGAAAATAGAGCATTGTCTCCTTATACATATACAGTTTCTATTGGCTGCGCAGGGTATGGTCATTTTTGGCTCTGAGCACTAGAAGAAGGTTATACAGGGAGGCACATGTGCTATACATATTACACTTGTGTGAGTGTGTGTGTGTAAAGTAGATTGAGTGTATGCTTTGTGTGTTCTTCTGCTGCTTGATGAGTCCTCTGTGTGTATTAAGACTCATCCGTCCAGCCAGCCAACTTTGGCAGCAGTGGATTGTACTCCGCATGACTATTGCTCCTATTGGTCCTTTTGGGCCAAAATGTATAGAAACGCATACACATAGGAGGCAGTCAGATGAGGACATGAAGCTGATCATGAATGACCTATCATTTTGATCATTCTTTCTTTCTCTCTGCTAACCAACCTAAATGAATTTCATTAGTCTGAGTTTTAGTGTCCCATGATGGTCTGAATACTTGGATTTGTTTATCATTTTTTCATATTTTTTGGCATGAAAATGGTCCAATTTAAATACACAGCACGAAATATTGGCACAAAATAGTATCAGCAGCTTTAATCCAAAAATATTGGCACAGTTTGAAAAATGAAAAATACATTTATATTCAACATTAGTTTTGAAAATAATACTGTCTCTCTTGATCTACTGGTAAAAAGTTGAATAAAATATTACTGAAAATAACTGAATATGCAGATGAAAAGCAGGGCTTTTGTTAGAGCCTTGTACTAACACTTTACTATGTCCTTCACTGCTTTTTTCCCTTCCTTCCTTCCCTCATCCACCTTTTCTTCACTCCTTCCATCTCTCTGTCCTTCCTCTACTTCCTGCATTGTGTCTCCCCCTCTTTATCTCTCACTCACTCCCATTCCTCCCTTTGTCTATCTAGTCTATAATGATGTCCTGGTGTCGGGGCGTGGAGACTCCTTCTTCATTCGGACCCACTTTGAATATGAGAAGGAGACTCCTCAGAGCTTGGCCTTCACCCGGGGCGAGATCTTCAAGGTGGTGGACACCCTGTACGACGGCAAGCTGGGCAACTGGTTGGCCATCCGCACTGGCAAGGACAAGCAGCTGCTGGAGAAGGGCATCATCCCCAACAAGAGCAGGTAGGATGGCATTAACCTACGTCTGGTTTATGATAGACCATTGGCTCACAAAATGGGGTCCATGGACACCCAGTGGTCCTTGAGGTGTGTCTACAGGTCCTCGAGGAGGTACTAGGGGTACTTGAGGTAGTTCTAGGGGTCCTCGAGGAGGTCCGAGGTGTTCTTTAGGGGGTTCCAGGGGTCCTCAAGCAGGTTCGGATCCATATGGGTTCCTGGGGTCTTTTGTCGCTTTCCACCCCATGGTACCGGCTCAACTCGACTCGACTCTACTCGCCTTTTTTGGTTTTCCACTGGGCAAGTACCAGGTACCAGGTACCATATTACCTGGTACCTGGTACTTTTTTTGGTAGCACTTCCGTCGAGGTTCCAAGCGAGCTTAGGCGACACCAAAAGGTGACGTGAAAACACTGCAGACTACTGATTGGTCAGAGAGAAGCGTCATCATTGCGCGACACGGAACATATATGCTAACGTTAGCTAACCAGGTTAGCTTACCCTCTTGCGTCGCCTTTGAGCAAACAGAGAGCAGTCTTTTGTCTTGCTGCCTTCAGCCTCTTCTGAAATAAAATCTGTTTCCTTGCTGTGACTAACAGCCACATACCAAGAATCAAGAACACCATCCCTTCGATATCCTCCATTGTTGCTGTGTGTCGCGTTGAAGATGACATCACTGCAGTTTCATGCGGCGTCTTGGCGTCGCTATGACGACCAGTTGTGGGGGAAAACCAAGTGGTACTATCAAAAGCGAGTCGAGGCGAGTCGAGCCGGTACCATGCGGTGGAAAAGCGGCTTTTGAGGGTGTTCCAGGGATCCTTGAGGTGGATCCGCAGCAAAATGAGGAATAGCTTAATTTCACTATAGTGTATACTTATGTACTGTATACTTAGCCGTTAAGTGATGAGAACATAGACACCAAAATCATCCATGGGTTAGATAGTTGCCTCTGGTGGTCCATGCTAACACTTTAGCCTATACACTACATTGAGTGATAGTAGGTTACTTATCCACAGTAAGAAGACTTGGTAGTGTTTTTTTATTACATGGCCTGTATATTCATAAATTTTGAAGAAGTGTTAGCAAGGAGCACCGGAGCCAATGATCTGGGGACATATGGATGATTTTGGTGTCTACGGTCTCTTCACTTAACAGGTAGACTGAACAACTAATCTCCCAAAAACTCTCTGTATTCCTTTAAAATGGGAATAGCATGATAGCTCAGCATAGAACTAGCTTATTAGGTAGTCATCAGGCAGGCTTGGGCTAGCGTGTTCTCTTGGTGGTTGTCCAAGGGTTCCAGAGCTAACAACATTAGCTGACAGGTAAGACTTTGATTGCTGTCAAATTGGTGCAGGTTTTTGCTACAGGACTGAAGACATTTCTCAAATTAGATCCTCAGAAGTGATAGGAAGGCTTCAGTCATTTAGAGCATCTTTTCCCAACAGATTCCCTGGTGTATCAGATAGGCCTGTCCCAGCCACAGGCCAGCTGCTAGCTATCTAACCTGCTGTGATTAAAGGGGCTTCAGATCAGCCGTTCGACCAGCCAACCACTCATCCACTCGTCCTTTCATCTCTTCTCCTATCTTCTGCTCCATCACCGCATCTTTCAGTTTCATCCACCCTCCCCTCCTTTTAATCTCTTATTTTCTTATTTTTTTTCCTCCCTCTGCTCCCTTTCATCTGACTGCTCTTCCTCCTCCACACCACTCCTCCCTCATCATTTTCCCCTATGTTTCCAGTTCTCCTCACTCCATTCCTCTCATCTTTTGATGCTGGGGTTGTAGCTGGGTTAGGGTGTTGGACTGTTTGGATTCTGGCTCTGTTTATTGATTCAACTCCATACTGAAATAAAATGTTTAACAATTCAATTGTACCTTTAAAATCAGTACACTGTATGTTATGTTTAGTCAAGTGTATTTATATAGCTCTTCATCACAAGCCTGTCTCAAAGGACTTTACAGAGAATGAGCCTACCTAGATCTAACTAGTCAGTAATCAATCACAAAACAAAATTATGGAAATACAGTATGCAGCAAAATAAAATACAAGGAAACAAAACGAAACACAAGGCACAAAATAGCATGTTGGAAAGACATAACAAGCCTACCTAACCTACCTGACTGAGACAAGCCTACCAACCTTACACCCTTAGTGAATACAAGGGAAAACCTTAAGGAAAAACATGGAAGAAACCTTGGGCGGGCCAAGTCAAAGATTGATCCCTCACCAGGGCAGCTGAGCATGCAATAGGTGCTGGAATATGTCTAATTTTGTGATTTGCAATTTGTGATGCTAGTGCATTCAGATAATGGCTATCAATCTACTTCGAAATCCACACCAATTATTGCACTGATTACATAACAATAACTAGCATATCAATAATGTATTTTGCATACCTAAGTAACGTTGAATGAGAAAACACAACATTCACTTTCATGCCAAACAACGTCTTCACTGTGTTTGAGGTGCTGGCTCCCTTACACAACATCCCTTTTCTGCAGATATTACAATTAGCAATGTTGTTCTTCACCTTGATAAATTTAAGCCAAATGTGCTTGCCTGCCAGTCTGCTGACAGCCATGCTCCCATTAGGCTTTAGAAACACAGCAACCAATTTCTAAAGTCAGACCAGAAGAAAAATTCCTCCATTCTAGGTCTACTTGAAAAGCTCTTCTTTTGTTTCAATTTAAAATCTATTGGTCCAGGAGAAGTAGAGCAGAAATATGCCAAATCATTCTGATTTGCGTAAAAGCTCCAAAATTAGTATACATGTACAGTGATAGACAGACAAAGTGATAGAGTTGTCTTCCCTTGTCCTCCCTGTCAGAGCGGAGCAGATGGCCAGTGTCCAGAGCTCCCATAAGGCCAGTCCGGGCGACCGAGCTGACTTCTGGCGGCTGCGGGGCCAACGGGCGGCGAAGAGGAAGGACCTGAGGAAGAGCCGAGACGACCTGAGCAGCCAGACCCTGGCCACTCGCTTCCCAGCCTATGAACGGGTGGTTCTCCGAGAGGGTGGGTGTAATACCAGAATCAGCTTGCGGTGTTGGAGCTGATTCTCCCAGTTCTGGACGACTCAGTGTCTCCCCCAGAATTGTAGTCTTTGCAGGGTGTAAAAGCATTTGAAACCACATTTAGACCATCGTGGGACACTAAAACTCTCAATTAAATCCATGCTAATCCAGCTCCCTACTGCAGTGGTTGAAGGTCCAGGAGTGTGGCTGAAGGTCTAGATGAGTGGTTGAAGTTCTTGCACAGTGGTTGAAGGCCTTGGAGAGAGCTGGAGATCTAGAAGACTGTTTGAAGGCATAGGAGAGTGGTGGACTGCCTAGGAGAGTGGCTGAAGGTCTAGACGAGTGGTTGAAGGCCTAGGAGAGTGGCTGAAGGTCTAGAAGAGTGGTTGAAGGCCTAGGAGAGTGGTGGACAGTCTAGGACACTGGTTGAATGCCTAGGAGAGTGGCTGAAAGTCTAGACGAGTGGTTGAAGGCCTAGGAGAGTGGCTGAAGGTCTAGATGAGTGGTTGAAAGCCTAGGGGAGTGGCTGAAGGTCTAGACGAATGGTTGAAGGCCTAGGAGAGTGGCTGAAGGTCTAGACAAGTGGTTGAAGGCCTAGGAGGGTGGCTGAAGGTCTAGACGAGGGTTAGGGCTAACCCTAACCCTCGGATATTAGAGAAGGAGGGATATTAGAGAAGGAGGTGGCTAAGGGAGGGATAAGAGGTAGAACAAGACATGGGTGAGGAAGGAAGAAGAAAGAAGGGAAGATAGATGGAGAGAGAGGGAAAGTTAATGCTTAATAAGCATTAACTAACCCTTAATTAACAGTTAACTAATGTGTAATTTACTAATGGTGTTCATCTTAACTAAGGTATTAATTAATACATTATTTAATAGTTTATAAAGATGACTATTAAATAATGTATAAATTAATACCTTAGTTAACATGAACACAATTAGTAAATGATTACCAGACACATTAGTTAACTGTTAATTAACGGTTAGTTAATACTTATTAAGCATTAACTAACCCTTAATTAATGTATCCTTATTCTAAAGTGTTGCCTTGTTATTTGAGTTTGTATTGTATAGTGTTCTATCCCAATAAATTCAGTGGCTTGTTATCATGAGCTGGGCAAGCTAACGAAACTGGAGGCCAATTCTGGATACCCTTTCCAAATCTGATACACACACTCTTTGATGTGAATTTAAATTTTTAGCTTCTCAAATGATTTCACATCACTTGGCTTTCAGTAGGAAACTCTTTAAAAAATTGCACCTCAAAGACACTTCCACTGTCTGCAAGTGGGCATTGGTGTCCAAAATTGGCAAACAGTATGTTAATCATGTAAAAATACTCTGTCAGTATAAAAAGTGTGTCCTTCCAGCTGGTTTCCGGCGTCCTGTAGTGCTGTTCGGCCCCATTGCTGATGCTGCTAATGAGAAGCTCGCCACTGAGATGCCGGACCAGTTTGTTATTGCCAGTGAGTCTCTTCTACCCTCTTTATGTGGATGTGTTTTGTGTGCATGTGTGTGAATTTCTGCCTGCCTATATAAATGATTTCGTTATGAAAATGGTATTAATATCGCTTCAAAATGACATTTCCATTGTATCTGTGTCCTTATATCAGAAACGGAGCCGAAAGACGCCGGCTCTGAGAAATCCTCAGGAGTGGTCCGCCTCAACACCATCCGACAAATCATCGAGCAGGTGCGCGCGCGCACACACACACACACACACACACACACACACTATGTTATCATGACTGTTAAAATATATAATGGTTCTATTCCAAAATATAATAAATCCATTTTTGGGAAGAAAAAACAAGTTTATCATTCAATATCTCTAAAATGTAGACGTCCCGTCTTTAAATTGATATAATTTTGTCAACCAAACACTTATGTTACCTACTTGCTTTTAAAAAATACCATAATAAACATACCATGAAAAATGTTATGCCATTTATATGAGTTTCATGCCATTTGGATAACTGCTTTCATTAACCACATGCAAAACATGCATTTGACATAGTACATACATACAGGATTGGAGGGAGTTGCAGTAGTCCAGACAGGGGATGACTAAAACATGGAGGGCTGAGTCCCTGTGAGGAAGGGTGTGGTTTGACAGATGTTGTAGAGTACAAACCTGCAGGATCAGGTTGTGGCTGCAATGTCGGCTTCCATGACAGTCAGTTGTCTAAGTTAAGATGAGCTTTATTGTTTCCTGAGGGGAAATTGGGTCATTCTAGCAGCAAATAATAGGATATAGACAGAAATACAGTAATGTCTTGCTATTTTGACCATCGACTGATTTACAGATTTACAGATGGTCGCAGGTTACAGATTTACAAACTTACAATCCAGTAAAACAGCATGTGTGCAGGGTGTGCAACTATGCGTCGTTGGCTATTTTCATTATCAGATTTACAGAAGGAAGTGGCATATGTACAGAAATGTGTCCAGAAATATGAACAGAAATAAGGATAGTTCATATGTAATGCGGTGTGACCAGGCTTCAGCACCCTTCTAGTTGGCTCAGTCTGTGCCATTGTAGTAGAAACCATTGTGTAATTGGATGGTAGTCGGCATGAATGAATGTTTGAAACACAGTTTCAACTCAGGGTCCTGAGATGGAGGATGAGGACTAAAGATAGAGAAGCAGCTCTAGCAGAGTGGAGTGCTTCAGGCTCAGTATAATGGTCTGTCTTGAAGCAAGACTGGTTTGGCTCCAATAGGTTATTTTGTCAGAGATATTGGTAAAGTTGATTAAAGGCAGCATGGTCAAGAATTTGAGAGGAGGGAGAGGAGGGACACAGATCTGTAGTTTTTGACATCAGATGGTTGAGAGTAGGTTTCTTGAGAGGAGGAGTAATTCTAGCTGACTTAAAGTAGATGACGGTAATCAGGAAGAGAAGTAGATCAGCAGTGGTCATCTAGAGGGAGGATGAGATAGGGCCAAGAGGTCAGGAGGTTGGTCTGCTGGTGAAGATGAGTTTGAGGACTATATATGGGGAGAGAGAAGTTAAACCAGATGTTAGGATGTTAGGAGGCAGCACATGATGTAGAGGGAAGAGCAAAGGGCAGATGGAAGTTGGAGCCTTTGTTCTGAAAGTAGGTGAAGAAATCCTTGGCGGAGAGGATATTGAGAAGAGGAATGAGGAGTAGGTGGATGAGCATTAATGACAGAGGAGAGTTTAGAGGCTTGGATTAAGGCAGGTAAATTTAGCAGCAGAGACGGAAGCAGACAAACAAAGGGGATCCGAGTGGACCTACAAAACCAATCTTGTGCCTCTTTCTCTCAGCTGCATAAGTCTTGTATGTTCAATTCACAAGGCTTCAGACAGCGGAGGGGATTAGAGGGGACTGGAGAAGGAATTAAAATGGTTAGAAACATGAAGAGGGCTAACAGAGAGATTAGTGGAGGGTGAGATCAAATGAGGATAGCAAAGAAAGAATAGCCCTGAGATACTCTGTGAAGTCACCTAGTGGAGTTAGGAAATGTGCCAAGAAGGTTGTTGAACTCTTCTAGGAACTCAAATGGACCTGAGAGTCAGTGGAAGGCAACAGTATGATGGGTAGTAGATGGATAGTAACAGCATGTAACTCAAATGAAGAAATAGAGAAATGTGTGAGAGAGAAGGAACAGGAAATGTCCACTTAGATGAGATGCGCACATCTGTGCCTCCACCACAACAAAGGTCTAGGAGAGGTGACTGAAGGCCTAGGTCTAGTGTAGTAGACTAGAGTAGTTGAAGGCCTAGGAGAGTGGCTGAAGGTCTAGACAAGTGGCTGAAGGCCTAGGAGAGTGGCCGAAAGTCTAGATGAGAGGTTGAAAGCCTAAGACAGTGGTGGACGGTCAAGGAGAGTGGTTGAAGCTCCAGGAGAGTGGCTGAAGGTCTAGACGTTTGGTTGAAGGCCTAGGAGAGTGGCTGAAGGTCTAGACGTTTGGTTGAAGGCCTAGGAGAGTGGCTGAAGGTCTAGACGTTTGGTTGAAGGCCTAGGAGAGTGGCTGAAGGTCTAGACGTTTGGTTGAAGGCCTAGGAGAGTGGCCGAAGGTCTAGATGTTTGGTTGAAGGCCTAGGAGAGTGGTAGACGGTCTAGACGAGTGGCTGAAGATCCAGGAGAGTGTCTGAAGGTCTAGACGAGTGGTTGAAGGTCTAGAAGAGTGGTTGAAGGCCTAGGAGAGTGGCTGAAGGTCTAGATGTTTGGTTGAAGGCCTAGGAGAGTGGTGGACGGTCTAGACGAGTGGTTGAAGGCCTAGACGAGTGGTTGAAGGCCTAGGAGAGTGGCTGAAGGCCTAGGATAGTGGTGGACGGTCTAGACGAGTGGTTGAAGGCCTAGACGAGTGGTTGAAGACCTAGGAGAGTGGCCGAAGGTCTAGACAAGTGGTTGAAGGCCTAGGAGAGTGGCCGAAGGTCTAGACGAGTGGTTGAAGGCCTAGGAGAGTGGCTGAAGGTCTAGATGTTTGGTTGAAGGCCTAGACGAGTGGTTGAAGGCCTAGGAGAGTGGCTGAAGGCCTAGGAGAGTGGTAGACAGTCTAGGAGAGTGACTGAAGATCCAGAAGAGTCACCGAAGGTCTAGGAGAATGGTTAAAGTTGTATGCAGCAGGGAGGACAGCAGGATGATCCATGTCTCTGTGAAATTAAGTGCAAAAACAGAAGAGATGCACATTATGACTCTGCTTTCTGGACTGCTGACTGACATATCCACAGATTGTCTGGTGTCAGTATGCTAGCCACTGTGGCTGGTTAACAAAACAGTGACTTTCATGATCTCATGTCCCCCAAACCCCCTGTACAGGACAAGCACGCCCTGCTAGATGTGACACCCAAAGCAGTGGACACCCTGAACTACACTCAGTGGTACCCCATCGTCATCTTCTTCAACCCAGACAGCAAGCAGGGCATCAAGGCCATGAGGCAGAGGGTGATCCCCAGCTCCAACCGCAGCGCCCGGAAACTTTACGAACAGGCTGTCAAACTGAGGAAGACGTGCTCTCACTTATTCACTGGTTGGTGCTGGACACACATACAGAGAGATTTAGGCAGGCGTAATGTATGTGCATGCACAGATATGAACACAAACGCACAGATGCATACAGTATAGAAATATACTGTATCTACAAACTTAGTCTTAAATCATTTTTTAAAACCCATTTTTTATAAACTTGCTTTCTGTAACAATTCTTAAATTCTTAATTCAGTTTTTATCATTACTAATTTATTATAGACTCATTGTTATGAAATTGTTATTTATGCAATGTATTTTTTTTGTAATGTTGCTTCATAAACTTCATAAACTTTGTTTTTGAAAAGGCCATGAAATACAAATGTAATCCACAAGTAATCTAATCACAGAAATGTAATCTTAATGTAATCTACAAATTATCAAATCAGAGAAATGTAATCAAAAAGTAATGTACAAGTAATTTGACTACTGACAACATATGTTTTTTGAGTAATACAAAGTACCTGTGAATATATTTCAGTGGGAAATTGTTTTTCCAAATGATCGAATTTGAGAATTTGAAATCAAGGAATTTGGGGGTGATTAAGTAAAATCCAAATGCATAGCAAGGATCCAATAGTCATGTTACTGACGATCTCTTTAAATTGACCAAGCGTTACCAGTTTAATTGAGTTTCAAGTCCTTTTGTAAGGTATTCCAAGTAGAAGGGACAGCATCCGCGAATGCTTTTTTCCCCAGCTCTGTTGGAGCTTAGCAAAAATCAAGCAAAAGAGAGTATTGGGACCTCAGACTATAATGGGTCCCACAGTTCTGAGTCATATAGACCAGTGGTTGTCAACGTGGGGTCCGGGGACCACCAGGGGTCCTTGAGGGCATTCCAGGGGGTCCCCAGAAAATTGATGAATTATTAAACGTCACCATTATTTCATTTACAAGAAGTTAACACAATTAGAGAATGTAGAAGAATGACTGTTTTGATCATAGTTTCACTGTTATCTCTCTACATACAATACAGATAGTCATGGAATTCTGGACAAAATCATATCTAACAATAAAAATATTCTCAGATTTTGGTCTGAGAGACAAAATCTCATCAAATGAGGGTCTGTGGCTCTAATGTGGACAAAATTAGGGTCCTTGATACGAAAAAGGTTGAGAATCACTGATATAGACACACAAGTATGAGGGACGCTTCCCCAGAATGGCCTTGTAAATTCAGTCACTGTAACCAGTAAGTAAGTAAACCAGTGACTATGTCTATGCATGGAAAGAGAAGTCAAACCAGCCATAGCATACAAACTACAATGATGAGTCAAGAACTTACAATTTGTAACAAATCTCACAGTGCCAAGACAAACTGTGTCGAACAACCGCAGGCACTGGGCTGACCCATAATCAAGTGGTGGCAAAAATCTTAGTTGTAGTTAATAATAATAACTAGAAGGGCACTCGGAGAGCGCAGACCTCTGCCAAGGTTCGTGCTATTATTGCTTCTTTGTGAGTCGGATCCAGATCCGCTCCAAAATTGAATGGGTTCTTCCTTGGCCCATGCTACACCCTTTCACGAAGTTTCATGAAAATCGGGCCAGTAGTTTGTCCGTAATCCTGCTAACTGACAAACAAACAGATAAACAAGCGGCACCGAAAACATAACCTCCTTGGCGGAGGTAATAATAGCTTTATTTATATAACACCTTTTGACAGACAAATTAAAAGCAGAATACTCAAATTATTAATTTAAAAGGCAATAAAACAATAATAAACAGGGATTAAATTCATAGGAGGACAGAGGTGGAAAAGAGCAAACACTCAAGTAAATAGTGGTATAATCGTAGGATGAAAACCAAAATAAATAAAATAATAGAATAAAAGTAAGATAAAATTAAAATAGTTAAGATAAAAGATGTAAAAAGACAATAGAAAGACGATAAAAGCTGATGAAAAGACGATAAAAAAGACGACATCACATAAAAGCAAGTCTGTAAAAATGGGTTTTAAGAAGCGATTTAAAAGAAGTCACTGATTCTGCTAGCCTTATCTCCTCAGGCAGGTCGTTCCAAAGCCGAGTTGCGGTTGTGTGTGTGTGTGTGTGTGTGTGTGTGTGTGTGTGTATGTATGCTGAGGTTGGAAAAGTCTTTGTGTTCTCTCCCCCTAAGCCTTTCTATCTCCTGTCCGTCCGTTCAGCCACCATAGATCTGAACTCAGCCAACGACGCCTGGTACGGCAGCGTCAAAGACTCCGTCAGAGAGCAGCAGATGCAGGCTGTCTGGGTGTCTGAAGGCAAGGTAAGCAAACACACACACACACACACACACACACACTTGCTTCACAGGCTTTCTACTGGTCGAGGAATGTCTAGAATATTCTGGACTTTAGAGAGGTGTATTCCAGATAGGGAAAGTCAGGGGATTTGATCATTTCTCTGGGGAAGTCAGGGGATATCAGGGAATTTTACAAATGGGTCACGTTACAGTAATATAGCAGAATGTATTTTCCAACTTCACACATTTCACACTTTCACAACTGGAGTGGAAACAAGGCTGAAAAAGAACAAACAAGGAAGGAGGAACGTTTTTCAGGTCATGGAAGTGCTCTGATTTTAGTAGTGGAACGTCATGGAAAAGTCATGGAATTTTACAACAGGGATTGCATGAAAATGGTCACATTTAAAAATATTGAATATTGCCTCAAAATATCAGTATCTGCACTGGCCTTCAAAATCTCAGTTGTATCTCAGTTCAACCCAGGTGGAAGTATTTTCATATTCCTTTATATTTCTATACATTTTATGCTTTCTTGTTGTAGTATATACATATATACCATATATAATAGTGTGTGCATGTGTATATGATATTTGTGTGTGTATATAAATGCACAGTAGATAAGATAGATAGATATAATTTTATTAATGTGTCACTCCTCAACAATTAAGTCAAACAAAGCAACAAACACAATAACCCAAAAAAAAGAAAGTTGAGGACCACTCATCAAGAGTTACGAGACACAAGCTAAAAACAATACACATAAAAAAAGGATACTAGAATACATATATACATATGTATATACACACACACTAGTACATACATTCGTACAGATACATTGATACACATATCAGAGGTGGGACCAAGTCATTGTTTTGCAAGTCACAAGTAAGTCTCAAGTCTTTGCACTCAAGTCCCAAGTCAAGTCCCAAGTCAAGACAGGCAAGTACCAAGTCAAGTCCCAAGTCCTAAACTTTGAGTTTCAAGTCCTAAACAAGTCATAATGCGCTCTTCACCAAATGTAATGCCATTTTAACAACAGAGTAATAATATATTAAATTTACACAAATCATGAATGTTTTTTTAGAAGCCGATTTGTCATCTCGTATCGGGTGAACATCAAAGAACGAGTCGGGGAGGGAACCTGCAACACTCTCGTCTGTTTAAACAGATCATTGCTGTATAATGGCCGACACAGAGCCTGTGTTATACAGGGGTGGCTCTGCGGAGGACGCAACGGATAGCTGTAACATTAGCTAAGCATTGGCTCGCTAACTACGTTAATATATTAGCCTTGACTTACCGTTCTTTGTGCAGCTTCAAATGTCAAATGAAGTTGGAAGTTGTTGCATCCCCGTCTGTTATTTTCGAGCCGCACGTTTTGCATACTGCAATTCATTTTTGGTTGACCACCACGTAGTTTTTGTACGCAAACGAAATTATCTTTGGTATCGTTTTTTCCAACTGTGCGCTCAGTAACGTAACGTTACTTCTTCATGGTTCTCTCCTGCAACTTGATTGGATGCTGTCAGATTGGTTCAAACAAAGTGGATCTGGGAAATGAAGTGTTGACTTGCTGGGAATGAATAGCGTTAACGTTAGTTGATTCAGGAAATGAAGGGAAATGAATTGATTCGTGGCACTTTTTAAATAACATACTTTTTAATCTTTGGGTTTGGGGGAAGGTATCAAGTCTTTTCAAGTCAAAAGGCTCAAGTCCAAGTGAAGTCACGAGTCATTGGTGTTAAAGTCCAAGTCGACTTGCAAGTCTTTTTTGATTTTGTCAAGTGGAGTCTAAAAGTCATCAAATTTGTGAGTCATGTGACTCGAGTCCACACCTCTGACACATATACATACACACACACACAAGAAAAATAAATAAAAATAAAGGTCATATTACACACACACAAACACAAAGGATATAAAACAATCTTAATACTGCATTATAACATTTAGACACTCATGAATGAACATCTTCTGTTGAGAATGAGGTGGCAAAGCTTTGGCACGTTTGTGGATACAATATTTACCAGCTAAAACTACACACAATTTATTTAAATCATCGTACTCATTCAAATTTGCAACATGGTTTGAAAGTTGAAAAAAATAATTCAGAACAAATGTCTGTATAGAGTTCACGGTGTAAGAGTACATGGGCTTCTGATTCAATAGAACCATTATTACATAGGGTATGTATAGTAGTTCATTCTTATTCAGTCTGTAGTGATTTGAATGCTTTTCTGTCACAACCTTCTTGCTACCTTCCTATCGACTTCCTAGGTATTTAGTATACGTGTGTGTGTGTATGAATATACAGCCTAAACCATATATGTATTGCCCTTTATTTCTATTCAGTCTTATTAATCTGTAGGGGGTCCAAAACGCCCCTCTATCTTCCTGTCACCTTCTTAGCAGCCACTTCCTGTCTGCACTCTTGAGCATGCTCACCGTGTGTCTTCCTACCTCCTGCCAGTGGTGCTCTACAGCTCGGCTCTGTTTGTCTTTCTTTCTCTCTCTCTCTCTCTTGTTCTTGTGCTCTCCGTCTTGTCCATCCTTCCTTCCTGTACACCCAAGATCCATCATGTGTCTCTTCTAGCTGGAGGGGGTAGAGAGTGACCTGGACTGCCAGGACGTGGAGCGCCTGTCCTTCCTGTCCGCCATGTCGGCCGACTACCTCAGCCTGGACAGCCGGCTGGCCTCCGACCTGGACGACACGGCCGACGAGGGCGGGGCCTACACCGACAACGAGCCGGACGGCGAGGCGCCCCACGTCTCCGCCATCAGCCGCTCGTCGGAGCCCGTCATGGCCGAGGAGGTCAGCGTGAGGCGGAAACACACACATACACACACATACAGACATATACACATGAGGTTGCCTATTGAGCATGGGGATTAATTTACTTTTTTAAGCTTTATTCATCCAGGGAAAGTTGACTGAGATCCATGCTCTTTTCCTGTAACACCCTGCTGCACATTCATATAGTTCCACACATTCACACTGGGAGATAGATAGATAGATAGATAGATAGATAGATAGATAGAGTACTGTGCAAAAGTCTTAGGCACCCTACATTTTTTGTATAAATTTAGTCTTAGATGTTTATTTGTTTTCTGCATTAGTGTGACAGGAGACTGCTCTATAGTAAATTTTTTGATATTCATAAACTTTTCATTTCATTAATTTTTTAAAGCATCTTCACTTTATGGATTTTTTTTTTTACATGTGCCTAAGACGTTTGCACAGTACTGTAGATAGATAGATAGATAGATAGATAGATAGATAGATAGATAGATAGATAGATAGATAGATAAGGACTGTATTAATCCCAGAGGGAAATTCAAATTGTTACAGCAGCAAGACACTTAAGACACCACACATAATAATAATAATAATAATAATAATAATAATAACTTTATTTATATAGCACCTTTCAAAAACAAAGTTACAAAGTGCTTTACAATAAAGACAGATAATAAAAGTAGATAAGATCCAAAAATTAACATATAAACAAGATAAAATCATTTTTTTATTTTTATTTTTATTATTAAATAATGTAGAAATTAATACCTTAGTTAACATGAACACCATGAGTAAATGATTATCAGACACATTAGTTAACTGTTAATTTATTTTACTAACTTATTTAAGCATTAACTAACCCTTAACTTAGTGACCCTTATTGTAAAGTGTTACCGAATAAAAAATAAAGGATAAATACCAATGCAAACTATGTATGTACAACATATATGTGCAAAGCAGCATGCAGTACAACCACTTCTTCTGGTCTTCTGCTGGAGCAGTTGAGGGTTCAGTGCCTTGCTCCAGGACAGCTTGATGTATTTGTTCAGGGAGGGATCACACTCACACCCTCAGACACACAGAGCTCCATGCAGACCTACTGTCCTCCAGTCAGAAAATAGATTTTGCCACTTGCAATTCTCAGGCTGCTGCTGCCCTCTGCAGTCAAGCCAGTGCATTACAGCTCTGTTTGCCATCTGACATACTGTAAATATAACAAATAATAAATACAACCAATCCAGCTTCTGAAGGGCAGTGATTCTCAACGTGGGGTCCAGGGACCACCAGGGGTCCTTGAGGGGGTTCTAGGGGGTCCCCAGCAATTCATGAATTGTTAAACTTCACCATTATTTCATTTACAAGAAGTTAACACAATTAGAGAATGTAGAAGAATGACTGTTTTGATCATAATTTCACTGTTATCTCTCTACCTAGAATACAGATAGTCATGGATTTCTGGACAAAATCACATCTAACAAAAAACATATTCTCAGATTTGGGTCCAAGAGACAAAATCTCATCAAATGGGGGTCCATGGCCCTAATGTGGACTAAATTAGGGGTCCTTGATATGGAAAAGGTTGAGAATCACTGCTGTAGGGCATTAGTATAGTTTACTGGAAGATTACAATAAGTCCAGAAGATTTGTGTTGTAAAAGGGCCAACATATTCTAATCTCTCTTATTCTAATTATAGTGATGGCCCTATGGTCAACTTCTACATCTTCTACTCTTTAAGGATACTGTGCCTCTACTAGGGCTGCAAAGAATATTTTATTTATTTTATTTATAGTTTATTTAATAGGGACAATGCAAATTAACATAGTGCCACTTCAACTGGTTACAAACAAGTTGATGCAGCTGATGTTCTGCATAGAGATTAGAGCTATTGCTAGTTTCCAACCCCTGTCCCTAGTTAGGCTTTTCTTAAGAGAAATAAGAAAAAAGGTCACACACAATTATAGAGAATTATTTAAAGAGGGAAAAATGAAAAAACAACAACATATAGCAATAAAACAATCAAGTCATTATAGATGAGATGATTAAAAATGCATACAGCTCTGATTTTGCTTCAGACAGCCTTTAACATTTTTATCAAAAACCTTAATATCTTGGATTAATTTAGTGTATTCCACATTTGAGAACCCTTAATAGAAAATGCTGAAAGCCCAAAGGATATAAATTAAGAAAGACATTTCATTCGAATAATCTTGACATTGTGATTGGCACCAATCGCCTCTATGGGTGAAAGTTGGTGGCAGAAGTCTAATAAACTAAGCCTTGGAAAACTAAATCTTCTGAGTAGCCACTCATCACTCTCAGTTAAAAAGTTGGTGTGCTCTGAAAATACGCTCCCTGCACAGTGCAACATGTGCCAAATCCTCCATCAAAGCAAAAAAAATCGCCTATACACCCGGAATTTCAACACCCATACTGATATTTAAAATCAGAATCAGAATCAGAAATACTTTATTGATCCCCAAGGGGAAATTGGCTTACGTTGCAGTTGCTCACATTCTAGAAAAGAAATAGGGTATTGCACAGTTTAAAATATAAATTATAAATTATGATTGTCAGTTTTCCATTTTAAATCTGTATGCTTAAACGGTGCAAATATTGTCAGACTACATGCACAGTCTAAATTGTTTATGAGTAGTGTAACATGTACTTGTAGTCTCAGCTATTATAACTGAAGCATTTTTATATTAAGTATGAAAAAAGCATAGTAATAGTAATTTGATTGTCTTTCTTGGTGGTCTTCATAAGTACAAGTTCATAAATCTGACTCACAGCATAAATTCATTCAACACATACAGTATGTCTATTTGATCTGTAGGTATTTTTTGACATTTTGAAAAGCTTAATACTTCTGGTTTATAGACTACCATATTTAGTTGACAGATTACACTGTATGGAACTTTTGTTCATTGGTCAAAAAGGTGACATTTTGATTTTTCAATACATTTTATCAGCCAAATGTTGAAAAATAAATTGTTGTTGATGATAGATTCAACTATTCGGTATAGGATTTGATAGATTATTCTAAAATGAAAATTGATAGTTGCAGCCCTAATAGGCAATTTACTTCAAAACAATTTTTGCAATATTTTTGAGGGAAAAAATTGTGTGTGCGTGTGTGTTGCATGTGTAGGGGTAGGATTGTTTATACTAATTATTAACACAACTAACATAACATAGAGGTTTGATACAACCTGACCCACTCCCACCCCATAGCCCCATCTAAATTCCCCATAGGGACCCATTGGCTGGAACCCACTGGTCACTGTGCAATGGGAAATACAATGTGTGTTTTTTTGTGTTGATACATGTATTCTGATGCTCTATGATGTCTTCAGTGATCTCCAAGATCAGTAGAGATGAA
>NW_027282885.1:0-69465 GCF_046629955.1 Centroberyx affinis
CTTTCCAAAAAACGATAACTGAAACTGTATTGTGTGTTTACAAAACTTACTAAAATAAACAAAACTTATATAACTTAAATAAACTTAAAGCTTTATATAAATAAACAAAACTTATATAACTTAAATAAACGTAAAGCTTTATATAAATAAACAAAACTTACATAACTTATTATATATACTTATAAATATCTTTAGTTTTCGTCTTTGTCAATTTATTTCATACATAAGCCTAGTATTTTGGGTGGATATGAATCTTCCAATTTTATTTTTACCTTTTTGAATCTATATATACAAATATATAGATACAAATGTGTATATATATATATATATACAAATACCCCATATTACAAAAAAAGACTAAAACTAACACTGAAACTAATAAAAGCTAAACTAAAACTAAGCATTTTCAAAAATAAAAACTACACTAAACTAGCAAACCCACTTTTAAAAAACGAATTAAAACGAAACTGAAATCATACACACAAAACCTAATGAAACACGCAAAACTATAATAACCTTGTACCGGACACACCGTTTGATTGACAGGTGATCTCTTGGGAAGCGTGGACAGCAAATTGAAAACGCAAAGATCTCGCCGATGACCGCTTTAACGCACGTAAAGCAAACATTCCCCCGGGTACGTACATCAAAAAACCCGCCTCCTATAACCTTACTTCAATAAAGCGATTAATCAGTGTCAGGGTTGTGCTCCGGCCTCCCCCCCCACCCCCACCCCCACCCCGACCCGTCGCAAACGCTTCAACCTTCGCAAGATAAAAGATGGTCATTTTCTCTGTCATTGTCTCCCTATTGGATGCACCCCGCTCCCTCCACGCGACGACCTTGGCCCCCGCCGCGGCCCACCTGAGGGTCAGTCTATCAACAGCCAGCGTGAGCGTTTAGTCAGCCCGGCGCCTAAAGGGACAGGTGAGGATAACAGCACTCCTTTTCTCTCCTCCTCCTCCTCCTCGAATCACACACACACACACGCACACACACACACGTTGTCGAATTCTGCCCGAAAATGTCAAGAGATAACATAGGAGAGAGAGCCGGCAAACAGCGAATTAACTGGATTTCTTTCTGTGGACGTGTACCTGACTTGAGCGAAATCAATCAGTGTTGTCTGGGACTCTAAGCTCCCGGTAGCGCGGTTATATCACTAATCCAGAGGTACAAGGGGTGTTGCATTAAGATGAAACCGTTGCAAATTGGATGTTGCGGGGGGGGGGGGGGGACAATGCTCGGCCCCGCTCCCGGGCGAGATTGCCTCTCAACTGTTCCTCATTAGAGGGACAATGGCTTTGGGCTTCACACCGGACAGGCATGGCAGGCAATACGATTCTGTTAAGACTTTTTCGGATTCGGCAGAAATTAGGCCCCATTTCACTGACTGACTGACTGACTGACTGACTGACCGCTGAAAGCACATTACCTCCAGACAGGCAGAGCTGGCTGTAGGAATAAGAATTTTTGAAGTTTTTTTGATACTACTTGGAATTAAGAAGAGATCTGGTCGGAAATGTTTCGATAGATAGATATTAGGGATGGGACGATATATCAAAATTCAATATACTGCAATATAAAAATGTGACAATACGTATTGGGGAAGAAAAATGAATCGCTTTATTCTGCTGTAGTAATCACATCATCACAATTTCACAAGCTCTCCATATGATTTTCACTTTGTCATGACATTTTTAAATTGTTGTTTACATTCTAGCAAGCCAATGCCATTTCTAGAAAGATTTGTTGCTCAGAAATAAACATAATTCTGCAGTCAAACTTTGTTGTCATTGAACTTTTATTACATTGTATCATAGATAGATAGATAGATAGATAAACAGAAACACTTTATAACTTATTGGTCTTGTTCAGGTGTATTAACTAATGGAAAAGTCCACAACAATACTGTCAACAATACTTACATCTTCTTACAATACATTTTAAATACTTAATGATCTCCATAATTAGGGCTGGGCGATAACTCAATATTATCGTTAATCGTCTTTCAGTGGAATCATATCGTGATGATATGAAGATATTTTGATATCGTGACACACATTTCTGCTGTCTAAACTGATGATGACAAGCAATTTTTACTTAAAAACTCATAAAATGAGGTATGGTAGGAATATTATTTGAATATTTCTTTTTTGTTTGACACCACACCTAACATTACCATTCGGTTCAATGAGATGAACATTAATTTGACATATCGTGATATTGATTTCAACCATATCGCCCAGCCCTATCCATAATACATAATGTACTAACAAACCACAAACTGCAAATTGTACATATGTAATATACTGTACAGTGCTTATGAAACAGATTTTAAAGGCTCCCTTAATTGTTCAATAATGTGAAACCAATGTTTACAACTTATCATTAGGCAGGCAAATCTTTGTCAACTTGGGAACAAATGTAAAACTGTGCTTTGATCAGAAGTGCCGTCAGTCAATGCAAGGCTGAAAAATGGCTGCCATCCAATCTCTTTCTATATGTCTTTCTGATCATCCTGGTGTGTTTGTGATAAAAACATCAAGGAAACACAAAGCAGGCATCGCTGATACATGCAGGGAGACGTAAATGAGGACGTTTGTATTTCATGTACTGATTAATAATCTTTTTCATCCAGGAGCCTGCGGAGGAGGTTTTCCCCTGCTATGCACAGCACAGTAAAGACCCATTCATATTCAATGTATGTTCCGGCTTCACGCTTTTCCTTGATTTGCAAAAATTGCCACAAAAAAAAAAAAAAAAAGCACATTTTATACTTCACGTTATAGTTTTAAAAGCCGCTCTAGGCAAAAACACAGCCTGTCTTATCAGGCTAAATCACAAAGTTGGTTAAGTTGGATGTGTGCAGTTTACTTGTGTCACGTTATATGACTTCTGGGGGCTGGAGTTCAAACGGTTTTTCCAACAGCTGCCTCTCGGAGCTTTAATACAAAAAAAAAAAAAACGAGCACACTGTTTGCACCTGCGCTTTATCGACGATGACTACCTCCGATGTTTGCCGGAGCCGAGAGTAAACTTTCCTCCACTTTTCCTCCAGGCAGTCCCAACCCCCCCCCCCCCCCCCGCGCTCTCCGGCTTCCCAAACTCCATTTCCTCAAAGTCCCGCCGAACAAGCCGGCGGATTTCACAGTCCGTATTAGCAAAGAGTCTTAGGGATCTCCGCTTTGTCGGGCCGCGTGCGGAGGACAGTGACATGAGAAATGGGAGAGGGAGAGAAAGGGGGATGACACCCCGCTGAAGATCGGGAATCGGATTCGAATCTGTAACAGGATTACACGGTGTGCACTTGAGCCCTCTGAGCCACCGGAGCGCCACACCACGCTGGCCTCTGAAGTCACTGTGAAGCTTATGTTGTGGCCATATGAACTGATTCTAGATAAGTTCTCCTACTGTTACATGCTATGATTATAAGCCCAGGTCTCGCTATTAAGGGTGAGGCAGATATATCAGTTTTCCAAAATATTTGCCTTTTATTAAAAATAGGATATCAACCAATCACTATCGTCCACCTCTGATATGATGCAGTTTGATTACATATTTATTATATAACTGAACAATACTGTATAACTGAACATTAAAATTAAATTACACAAATATGTATCAGTATTGTTATTATTGATTTCAATGGCGAGTTCTCTAAATGCTGTTTCAGAGGCTTTTCCACCCTGACAGGAATACAATTCTGGGAAAACACTGAATACTTGCCATTTTTCAAACATTTTGGCATGAAAATTGTGAAATTAATGATATTGAATATTAGCGGGAAATATTGGCTATCAGCAGCTTCAATTAAAAAAATCTTAGTATTGGTATCGGGCTTCAAAAATCCATGTATGTATAAAAAAAAAAGACTTCTCTTAGATCAACACTACTCTAGAAAAATTAATCTATAAAAGACCAGCCACCTCTTTAACATTGTATATAAAGTGTTAGCATGGAGCCTACTATCACTCAACATAGTGTATGTTAAAATGTTAGCATGAGCCTCCAATCAGTCAACATAGTGTATGCTAAAGTGTTAGCATGGAGCCTAGTATCACTCAACATAGTGTATGCTAAAGTGTTAGCATGAAGCCACTCAACATAGTGTATGCTAAATGAAGCATGAAGCAACAGACAATGATTTTGGTGTCTATGGTTATGGCCAAGTTGACCAACAGAACAGTATATGAAAAACTCGGTGTACTCCTTTAAGTTACCTCCAACTGCACAGTACATTGTGACCGTGGTACTGTTAAATTTAGTGAGCGAGTAGCATTTTCAAAATTTTATATCTCGAACTATATACGGCCATATCAAACAAATAACAAGATACAGCAAGGTGTATTATAATACCAATCGACTAGATACAGGAATAGAAGGATCGGTGCAAGGAAAACACCCTTTGAATGACTGTGAAGATCTCTGCAAAGACGACAATGTTTGTGCACAGACTTCTTCACCTCTCCCAACAGCCAGCCTTATCTGAGGCTCGCTTGTAGTGGAAGGCTTCGGGAAGTTTTTGAGGAAAGTGGGGCAGGTAGACTTACAAAGGCCCATCACTTTCTTTATATAGTACACAGCCTGTCCAGAATATAGATCAGGTTGCGGCATGGTATCTGCTCCTCGCTGTTCTGTCCTTGAGAGGTATGGGGGGGGTGGGGGGGAGGAAAGAGAGACGTTGAGTATCTCTTCCATGGTGGACTTTTGGGAAACTTGGTCCATCCACGGAGCGAACCGCATTGGCAACGCTTTTGATATCATTGATTAGCCACAGACAGACATGGGAAACTGAATATAGCGCTACACGCAAGTAGGTCCTCAGAGTGCAGTGCTGAAAATGGTGTCCTTGAAATATTGTTTTCTATTTTCCAGCTTGGTCTCATTGGATTATGCAACAGGGCAGAGGGATGGACACTCAACGAATGCTTCACATGCACTGAATGTACAAAATATTAAGGACATCTTCCTGATATTTCAGCCCAATCCACATCTCTAAAAGCTTAAAACTCTTTCTCTAACTTCTCTTTATCTACATCTCCTCCTTGATTAGATTTAATAAGGGATAATGGTTTTTACCTGGATCGGTGTACTTCAGGAAAAGAGTAGGTAAGTGTCTCTGATAGTGTGTACATTCAGTGTATGTGGTACCTTCATGATCACTTGCCAGTAGTTCAGAGCGTACAAATTCCTCAAATTCAAAAGGTTATACAGAAATGGAGATAATCCTGACCTCGCCCTATGATCTGTTGACCAATTAAGCTTTTTCACTTTAGGTGTCAAACAGTTTCTTCTGGACGGATCCTAGCTACTTTCCCCTCACTGTCACAAGGTCAGTTTTCTCGCGGACGGCGATAAGGGAGAATTCCCCATCAGCGCTACCAGAGGTCTCCGGGTGCACGCCGATAACGCCGCACCTGCACTATCTCCCATGTTAAAATCCCTCGCCTTGTTAGCATGTTAAATGATGGATCGTCCTCTTAGAGTATAAGGGGCCTCCGTATCCCACGGCTGGAAATCCCAGCGCCCCGCTGTCCGATGATAGATTACTCCGGCTTTATCTCACCCCGCTGATTATTCCTCCTGTATCGCGAAACCCAAGTCGTGAGCGAGGGGGGATGTGATCGTCTTGTAATGTGGGGTGAAACAGCTTGATTATGCTCGCGTTCATTTTTGCCTCGTTATCAGCCGCGGATTACCGTCTTCGCATTTAAGCAGCGGTCCGTTTTGTTATTATTGTGTCCCGCCAACACTTAAAAAAAAAAAAAAAAAAAAAATCAGGCACTCTTCTGTTTAGAAGATGGATGGCGAAGACAGGGAATGCACTTTCATTACATTGCCTAACCCTAATAGCTGTCACATAGCTTTCTGATTTGTGGCAGGCATTATGCATTAAATATTATCTACACTGAGCATGACATGAATTAACTAGCTTCCTCATTGGCATCCATAGCCTTTCGAGTCGTCAGGATGAAAGCAGCGGGGAAATGACCTATCTAAACTCATCTATCAAATTTATTATTAAGCTAACAATCATTCACACAGTAAGATACTAATTGCAAGAGATGCTTTAAAGGGAGGGGTGGAGCATTCCAAAGATAGCCTATTATTATTGTCATTGCTAATAATAATAATCACAGCTGGAATATTACTGCATAAAACGTGCAAAATCATGGCGCTCATCATAATTCAGCGTGGTGTCTGACCTTCAGCTGTGAATGACAGGCGAGACAATCTGATGACACACTTGCCTCCCAGTTGCTTGCCAGAGTGTTTTACTTCGAGTTTCGTACCTCCGGCTGAGGTCATTTCTTACGCCAACACACAGAGTGACACGCGGTAACATACAGCATGAAGAACACGCACTCTGTGGTATGTAGTGTGGACTCCAGATCCAAAGTGTAATGTCAAATCAATGAAGAGGAATAGCTGGGAATTTCTCAGCGCATAGAAAAACGAGACAGTAAAGCTAGACAGAAGTAATGGGAAAGATAAAGCTCATATATCATAATACAGAGTGACAGAAATGATCATATACACACACACACACTCAAAGTGAGAGGTTGTGATTTATACTAATGCGCGCCGCGTTTCAAGGGATCACCTCCACCCAATGATGCAATTCGCTCCTGATGGGAAAAATGTCTTTCGGAATGACAATGCCCCTATCAACAAGGGATGAGTGGTCATCCGGTGATTTGAACAGCATGATAATGACGCTATAGCCATATGCTAATGCCTATTCATTTGTCGCATATGACCCCGGCGGAGCGCTTTACGAGGGATTCTGGAAGCTGCATCTGCGACTGTCTTTGTGAAATGTGGCGTTGCTGCACCGCACTTCCCGGAGATCCCCTGTCAATCAAGCAGTACTGCGACGTCTTTTTCCTTTGGATTTTTCTGTTGATGCAGTTTGAGTTTCTGTAGGAAAAAAAAACGGATTTACTGTATTTGAAAAATGTCACATATTATTTGGAGGAGCCATTTCAAGTTAAATGTATGCAGGACACCAAATTGGTCCAGTAGGTGTCACCATTGTGCCTTGGGTCACTTACAATATAGGTAGGAACCTTTATTCAGGTGACAGGTGTTGCTGGACAGAGGAGCCCACATAGTTTTTTGACCGCCACGGCATGTGAACGCTCTTTGTTGTATTGGTGAAATGTTTGGCTGTATGGAGATCTATGGACACACTGGTTATGGATTCTTGCCTTTAATACGTTGAAGACCATTAACGGTGAGCAATACAAATCCCATCAAAAGCAAGAAGCAGTGGCTTTAAGTTTAGGCTTAGCTGCTACATTATTACTTTAAAGGGAAAATCCACCCTTGGATACTCCTACTTCCACTGTTAGATATCACCAATTGTCCTGTTCAACACATTCCAGGAGTTCTTTTGTGATGAAGAGCTCTAATTTACTTTTTTGTTGTACCCACTTTCCCTCAACCTGCCTCGCCTACTTCTACTTCAGTTACCGATTTCCTCCATTTCCCACAATGCCTTTCGACAACCCCCGGAGAACGGGAACGAGCTTGCTACATCCAGTTAGGCTTTTTCGCTTAGGCGGAAAAGGCGATCGCAACAGCAACCGCGATACTAAGAGCAAAAAGAGCGAGACTTTTTTCCAGTTGACAAAAAGCGAAAACGAGAGTTGTGGCGTTTACTTAGAGCACAGCCTGTCTTGTGGCTGCGTTGCATTCCGGTCTACTGTCAGTGGAGAAATTGGTCTCTCTGCCTCTTCTACAATGGATTTGTCCCCGTATGATTGTTGAGCGTTGGTGGAAAATGAGCCCAGGGATGCAAGGTCCATCGCCAAAAGTTGTTTTTTTCTTAACAGTATTGAAGTGTTTTTGGGTGGATTTTTTCCTTTAACCCCCAACCGCTCCAGTGTAGCCAACAGTGTAAGACTTGTGCTTGCGCCGGGCAGCTCCCAGCGTGAATGTGTGAATGTGTGCCACTGAACGAGCGCGAAGCTGAAAAGAGTCGCTGAAATGGAGTATATACACGCTCAGCAAATCATTCCAGGGTGAATGAAACATGCCAGAAAAAAAAAAAAAAAAAAAAAAAAAGCAGGCATGCCTTCACAGCGTTTCCATCTATTTTGTCCATACAGTAAGGGAATAGCATCCTTGCACATACAATCTCAGCCGCGGCAATCTCATCCCAGGTGGAGCCACATGAGATAAATGCAGGTACAGCTGGGAGAAAATAAGTGTTATTATTGGGGCCTGAATCGCATTCGTGCCCGGTTGGGGGTCGGGACAGCTTTGGTGCGGTTGCCGCTGTGCGTTGTTGTTCCATCTCATAGCTGGCATATTGCTGGCAGGTCCTCCGCGTCTCCAAGTGAACGTTGTGTTAACACGACTTAACATGGAGCTCATGTCGCCGCTGACAGTGACGAGCAACACCGAGCAACAACCAGCTGTGTCTGTCTGCGGAGAGTGTGTGCACGCGGCTGTATGGGGGTCTGTGTGTACGGTGGGGTGAGGGGGGTGGGGGTGGGGGTGGGGAGGTACACCATAGCGCAGCATAAAGCCACGGCTCCGAATCGTCCACAATAAAAACAAGCAAGGGGAAAAAAAAAAAAAATCTATAGAATTATTCATGGCCATTTTTTTTTTATTCAACAAAAAGATGACAGTGTGCGGCAGCAGCACCGACAGACGGAGGCCCCATGGTACATTTCTGAGATGAGAAAATAAACTGAATCAATATCCCCGCCGTTGACGCCGCGTGGCAGAGATTGATACTCCGCCGGTGTACATGAAATATGCATGCCTTTCCTAAATCCGAAAATATTGTTTTTGCGGAACCGACCCGTTAGGCCGAGGCAAAAGTCGCTCCCGTTTCTAGATTGGGTTACGGCGGCTAAGAATACACGCGGCTTCGCCCCCTCTGCCGAATTTCTGATTTGTTGCACTGATCAGTATCGGAAAAACCAGGCAAATGTGAAACGCTCAAATGTTTACCCCACATAACTCCAAGAATATCATGAAATGCTGCCTTTAATAGATGCCTGTTTGTTGTTCCGCAAGAGAGCACACACCCAAAGTTACATAAAAAGTTGGTTACAGCCTTCCGTCTTTTTTATCACAGTTGATGAAATAATAATGCTATATAGCAGTGGCCAGATATACCAAATATACGAAAATGTACATTGACTTTATTTATATGTACATGTAATTGTTTCCGTTTGATTACTAAATGGTACAATAGGGATGGGGCTCTGTTGGAGCAGAAACATGGGGGGGGGGGGTATATTGTGTTTATCCAACTGTATCTGTGATTTATTGCATTTTGTATGACTTTAAATACCAATAAAAAGACCTTGAGCAAATATACGAAAATCTGTAATAGAGAAGGGGTGCGCACGATACTTTGTGGGTTAAGAAGCAAGTTCTGCACCTAAAGTTACATAAAAAGATGGGTTATAGCCTTCCGTCTTTTTTATCACAGTTGATGAAATAATAATTCTACATAGCAGTGGCCAGAATATATACCAAAATCTGTAATAGAGAAGGGGTGCGCACGATACTTTGTGGGTTAAAAAGCAAGTTCTGTATATTTTGTGTCAAACAGAACTCGATTCTTAACCTGTAAAGTACCGTTAATGTCAGCTAGCATTAGCTTTAGCTCCCAGCTCCCAAAAGCTGCATTTTGGGGAAACTAAGGGCTTTACTGGAACTTTTATGCTAACGTCTACATGATACTAAGACCTAGGAGGAAAGCTGAAAATTTGAGTCATGACTGACCAGCCATTTGGAAACTGCACATAAAAATGAAGGCTTCCTAGGTCTAGAAGTCTTTGTGGCGCTAGCAATGACTAAATCAATGTCATTTAGCGTCCCTTTGGGGCTAATGAGGCAACTAGGTAGGTTGTAGGTTTGTTACCTGTAATCTGATGTATGATTTTAATTGGTCAGTCCTTGGTCTAGGTCAGAAGAGGCAAGCTAGAGCCAGAAATCACAATGCCAGGAAAAGACATCACCGGATATTTAAATCTTATGCAGTTTTTCGAGAGAAGAAGAAAGATAGGTTTGGTTAAATGATTATCCAAATATGGAAAGACAGCAAAAAATCAGCCAGCTGTGTGCTGGCGAGCTGACGACCATAACGGCCAGATGGACACTGGAGTGCTAGCTTGGACTGACACTTGACTTGGCTGATAGCTTTATGGGTAGATGCCTACAAGCTACAGCTAAACTCTTCATTGTTTCCAAATGCAAAATGGCTTTTCGAATGGCTTTTCAAAGATGTTGCGCTTTGCCAGAGTCATTATTTTGCACACCCTGAACCGAACAAGAGAGAGGAGAGGAGGACAGAGACGAAGAGAGATGGCGGGAGGGGAGAAATGAGAATTCAGGATGGGAGGAGAGGAGGAGGAGAGACAGAGCCCACTACAGTATATCACTGTAGGCCTGTACAGACTGCTGTTAAAAAGTATGCTGCTTCATTTACACTTATGTACATATCAGAGTGCACCAGATTGATCCATATTGCTTTTGAAATTTTCTCCCCCAGACCCCCCCCCCACTATGGTTCTGTAACTGCCTGAAATCCTAGCAACACCCCTGACCTGGCATGAACTCGAGGTGAGGACGCACCACCCGGGGCAACACATTTTTTTAGAGGAAAATTTTTGGCACAGTTGCTAAGGGTAAACGAATGCTTTCAAAACTTTTCACAGGGTTACAAAGAATGAAAGTAACATACCTAGTTGCCTCGTAATGAACGGAGATCACGCTTTCGTTCTTGTTATCTCAAAGCACATGTGTCCATTGATTCTACATGGAAGTTGTCAGGCTATAACTTAAGTCTACTTGGCATTTATGAAGAACATTTCCCTCACGATAATTTCCTCATGCGGTGGCAAAACAACAATTCAAACCGAGGACAAAACGAGGCCAGGGAAACATTTTTTAGACATTTGTTAACACTGCGGTCTCTAGCTGCTGGGTTCTCACCTGGCTGTTAGGAATGTGAACAATATGACCACAGCGATGGATATGTCTTGCAAAAACTATGGATATTACCTATATATTCTGTACATTGCCTTGTTTTGATTAGATTGTAACACTTGAATGTCCTCATTGAAGCATTTTTTTTGCTGCTTAAAAACACAATTACAGCAGGCAACAGTTATTTCAAAATTCAACACAATTTATGTCACACAGGAGAAGTAGAATCGCCTATTAAAATGCATAGTCTACAATAACAATACAGCTTCGGAGTTTCAGTGCTTTGTTGTCATCAACCCTCAGGTGGCACGCACATGTCAAGATAAAGTACATACTATAAAGTGCACACCACATAATGCGGTATCAGATTTAAGTGAAAAATATCATGCAAACAAATAGTAAGCTGACTAAAACTAGAATATGGCCTAATGTAGTTCAGCACTAAAACAATTACATTTGCTCACTGGTCTTTCTTTCCCTTTACTAGCAGGAAGTAATGAACTTGAACTACATTTGCTGATGACCTTTTTGAGTGTTTTTTGAAGTCTGCAACTTTGCTTTTACTTACATTATGTTTTGACTGAAGTACTGTACTTTTCTACATTTTAAATCTCAGTTACAGAGCGCAAATTTTGTAGGGTGTCTAAGCATTCCGTCAGAAACTGGCCAGTTACATCTCTGCATCAAACCCGTGCAAGCATGTGGAGGAAAAGTTAAGTTAAACTGTAACATTTAATACCCAAATTTATCCATGATAGTATCTTAGTTAACATCCACCCAGCTACAGTATTATTGGTTTGTGTTAGCCTAGTTGTTGTCTTGCTAGGTTGCTAGCCTTGCTAGCTAATTGGAATAGCAAAATAAGTATAGCAAAGATACTGAATAATGGAGATGGTCATTTTCTTTTTTCAGATCAAATAATCAAATAATGAATTTCAAAATGTTATTTTATAATGCTCAACATACATATGTGTAATATCACATATTGTTCTCAGTGTTTTTGCATGGTAAAAATTATCTGGAACAATGTTAAGTAACTCAAAAACTTACTCCGAGCACGATAAATGAGCTTTCTACTTTTAACAAAGTTACTAAGTGAAATTTCCGTGGAGTAACATTAGTTCTAGTCTAAGAGTGTGTGGTAGTGTGTTTGGTACTCTTTCCACCCCTGCTAGCAAGAAGCTAGCTTACTGGTCACTTTCACACTGTATACATTCTTCGTTGTGTATTTGTTGTGTATTTTTTATTGTTGTGTATTGGGCTGCTGCTTTTGACTTGCCCCAAGGCTCCCTTGAAAAAGAGATTTCGATCTCAGTGGGACTCACCTGGTTAAATAAAGGATAAATAAATTTAAAAAACTGTGTCACATTCAAAAAGCCAGGCTCCACCATTCTCCTCCTAGCGGTATCAAAACCTTGCAGAGACATACTGCTTGTTTGAGAGGGGTAATCCATCATCGCAAAAAAATGTGTCAAGCATTGCTTTATAATGCAAATATTAGCACTTATAGGCAGTATTTTCAGCAGCGCACTGTTATTCATTTATGGTGGATGAGAGTAGGCAAAATGACGCTTGACTTCAAGGAACACAGTTAATGGTGGAAAGTTCTCTTTAGTGCTTTCTGCTGCCATCCACAAGCCAAGAGTGTTGGAGGAGCTCGGCCCCCTACCTGGCTGCTGTCGGCTCAGTTGACTCAATGGAGCATACACCAAAAGTCTTTGGGATGAGCGGTTAAAAATTCACCAGAGGAAGAGGTGAGGGACTTGTAGCAAAACTGGGACAGAGGCAGTTTTGAGGAAAAAAAAAAATCAAGAAACTTTTTAATAAAACGTTTTCAATGCAGAAGTAATGCATTTTATACACTATCTTCCTAATATTGAATATTGAGTAAATTCAATTTGAAATTTTTTTTTTTAATGCAAGTCTAGGTAGTGTGGCGAGTCTAGTGGCCAGCCAGCAATGCTGTAATGTCGGTGTAAGCTCAGTTATCACATAGAGACTGACCGCTTGGCATAACACCATCAGTGTACTGTAATGCACTGACAGCCAGCGTAACCAGAGTAAGCCAACACATGCAATCCTGTCTGCAAGGTCTCTGCTCCTATTTTTGTGTCTCTATGTCCTATTCTAAAAAGCTATGTAAGATTACTAATCCTTAAAACGATTATAGGCATAAACTACAGTTGCTCTGTGTGTGTGTGTGTGTGTGTGTGTGTGTGTTGGTGCACATCACAAGTAGAAACCTCAAGTTTACTCAATGGAACCCTATGATATATACTGTACTGTACTATTCCATGCTATACTATACTATATCATGCTATACTATACTATCCCATGCTATACTATAGTATACTACTATATTACACCATGCTATACTATACTATACTATAGTGTACTATACCATGCAATACTATACTATGGTACAGTATGCTATACCATGGTATACTTTTGATACCATGCTATGCTATACTATATCATACTATACTATGTCAGGAATCCAGCCAAGGTCCATTGATTTTTCTCATATATTCCATGTTTAGACCCATATTCAGTTTATTTTGTGTTGCCTTTTGCCTGTCTTGTTTTCTGCTCTGTGTGTCTGTGTTCAGTTCCCATACTTCCAGCCCCTCCTGCTTCAGCTCCATTGATTGGTTTACCTGTTCCACCTTGTCTCCGCCTCCTCTGCCAGCCAATCGTCTGCCAGCCCATCTACGCACACCTGTCTCCACTTATCATTTAGCTTGATGTGTATATATACCTTGTGTTTTTGTTAGTCTTTGCCAGTTTGTCCCAGTGATTTGTTCCGGGTGTCATTTCAGTCTGTTTCCTGGTTTTTGTAGCCTGACTTGTTATGACGTGTTATCTGCCTACTGGACTCTCTCTCTGCTCTCTGTTTTGTACGGTTGCCTGGATATTATGGACTTGGACTTGGTTTTTTGGATCAGTAAAGACCACTGAATTGTTACCCTTGCCTCCGCCTGGTGTGTTTCCACTTTTGGGTCCAAACTACAATCCTGACAATACTATATCATGCTATACTATACTATATCATACTATACTATAGTATACTATATTATACCATGCTATACTATATTATAGTGTACTATACCATGCTATGCTATACTGTGGTACAGTATGCTATACCATGGTATACTTTTTGATACATGCTATACTATACTAATATATCCCACAATACTATACCATAATACTCTATGATACTGTACTATACTTTACTATACCATATAGTACCATACCATACTATGCTATGCTATACTATACCATGCTATGCTGCACTATATTATACTAATGGTGTCAGTATTTTAACCCCAAATCTTCTAAAAAGGAAACAGATTCACTCATATCAGAATCATATTCAGAAATATTTTATTCACAAAATGCAATAAATAAACAGAAATTTGTCTAGGTGCAGAGACAACTCTTAACAGAGATTCACATACTAACTCACATGGACAACAGAACCTCAAATAGTGTTGTTCAAGCCATGTTAAACCGCAGGCTACACATAACACTGTACAAATACCCAATATTCAATATAGATTTCATTCCATATTATGGCATATGCTGGTCTCTCTGCATATGATTGCTGAGATGCAGCTGTACTGTCATACATATCAGGGCTTGACTGATAAGGGTTTTTGAAGGCCGATACTAATTGCCCTATTTTTGGATTGCAGCTGCAATATCTAGCTGATATCTTGTGCCAATAGTCAATATCTTTAAATCTGACCATTTGTAGGCCAAAAAAAGACAAGTACTCAGTTTCACTCAGATTTTTTTATTCTTGTCAGGGTGGAAAAGCCTCTGACATGATTGCAACATTGTCTCTCTGCTTTAGCTCCCATTATAACCCAGGATCTTTTTGGCTATGTATAGCCCAGTTTTAGATCAAGCAGTAAATACATTAATACAGGTTTAAACAATGCATAAACAGCTCTAAATACCACAAATATGCACCAGAGAATCCATATGTACAAGATAATGCTTTATTTGTCATATACCCCGAAAGACAGAGTCTAAGATGTAGACATAGACCTCTCTCTCTCTTTCTTTCAAGGGCTCTTTTTCAGTTTGCAGCAAAGATCCCTGTCAGTTCTAGTCCGGTATCAAACCTTCCACTCCTAAGTAAGATCCCTGAACCAATTAAACAAGTTTTCTCGCACAAAATATTCTGAAAAACAGCTCTCGCCCATTCAAACCGCAGAACTCAGACTGCCTTACCAAAGACTATTTGAGATGTAACAGCGATGCTGACAATGTGTCAGTTCTTGCTTAGCTGGATTTAATTGGTGTTTTTGATACAGCAGATCATAATATTTTAATGCATCGCCTTAAAAACAGTGTCGGTCTCCCAGGACATGTGTTAGATTGGTTTAAATCTTTTCTGGCTGGAAGACATTTCTCGGTCTTGGGAGTCTATATTTCTTGAGATATTAATATCACATGAGGGATCCCACAAGGCCCCCTACTGGCTGTGTCGCTCTTGTCTTTGTATATACTCCCATCAGGGGGACAAGTCATGAGAAAACAGTGTGTTAACTTTTGCTTTCTATGCTGACACCTATGTGTATACATCAGTGTCGCCTGAAGGGTTTTCAATCACTCATCGGGCTTTTCTGCGATTCGATCAGCTGACATGGGAACCGAAACATGGGAAGTAAAAGCAAAAAATTGAGTAATTGTTGAAGATGAAAACAAATTTTGCTCTCACCTAAAATATACCAGCAAAAGTGTTCTTTTAGTGAAGTTGGAGCTTTTCTCCAGGATGCGTGCTTTTGTAACCGCAGCAAGTTGGAACAAAAAACAAATCAAAGGCTTCATTTAATTGCGGTTCAAGAGACTTGCCTGTTCACTTAGGGAACAGCAGCAGAATACTTGAATCAACTTCTGATATCATATGAGCCCAAACGAGTCTTTAGATCTTCTCGTCTTGACACATGTAAGAGAAAAGCTAAGGAGGCTTCATATTTCTTTTATATGCTACACTACTTTAGACTTATGACGTATGACTTTCAAATGAGTGTGTGATAATGGATTCAAGTGTACATATGGATTTCACTTTTTAAGTATTATTTTGACACATTTAATTTTTTTAATGAAAGGTCCCATATGGTGTAAAACAGGATTCCCCTTGCCTCTGTGATTATAAAGGAGTTGGATGGTCTATCTAAACATGGTGAAAGTATCAAAACACACGGTCAGCAACACAATCCACACAATCCATATTAGAAAAACGAGCCGTTTGGACTTCCATAACTTTGTGGCGTCACAAAGGTTCGCTCATTATCATTTTTGTAAGAAATAATAAGCTAACAAAGCGTTTTTTCAAAGTGGTTGAGCGGTTGTCATTGTTTATTACCGGAGAGTTTTCCCTACCTGTAGCTGCCTGTTCTGCCGAGTCTCTGCCGTCTCACGTTTCACTCTTGAAACGGTTAGCCAATCAGAACAGAGGGGTCGTTAATATTAATGAGCCTTAAAGACACAGCGACAGAAACAGCCTGTTCTTGGTAAGGCTCAGAGAGATGCTGGAAAATGAACGTGTAAAAATGGATTGAGAGTGTTTTTGGTTCATGACACCACAAACACATCTTTGAATGGACCTCAAAACACAAAATACAACACTGGAAAGTGTAAAATATGGGACCTTTAAGCTAATTATCACCCGACTTTGTTTTTATAATGCTGTTTGGAAAAGCAATTTGTGCTACAATTGTTGAGCATTTTTACAAAAGTAGGCATTTAAATGTACTTCACAAAATAATATCAACCATTATTGTCATAATGGGAGATTAATTATAAACCTCTTTAGTGAAATTGCTTGACGTCATAGAGACATTTTTTTTCTAGAAATAAATCATTCCTGGCAAACAGTGAGCATATCCAATTTAACTTAATTGGGCTACATAAATTGAGTTCATTAGTGATTGAATCTGTTGAGTACACAGTTATAGCAAACATCTTTTTTTTTTTTATCACAATCAAAATTGAGCATGCCACATTTCTATCAAAACACGGGAGGGCAATTTTCGGATAATATGACCACGATTGTTTGGCGAGGCAGAGACAATAAAATATTAGAGACAATAAAATATTTCTGCCACTTAAATTAGTGTGGGCTCGGATGAATTCAAATCCATTGTACCAAATGTTCCCAAGCAACACGATTTGTTCCAGGAATCGACCTTTGACTGATCAGAACTTGATCATAAGCTCTAGTTAGGCTCTAGACAGGGGAGAGACAGAGTCAGAAATGTGAGGTGCATGTTATTGCCTCGTCAGTCTGCTATCACGACTAGCTGAGGACACATAAGCAGGGAGGAAATTGAGACAGCCGGCTTGGGGGTGGAAACAGCCCTGAAAGCTCCTTGTGACATTTTGATTTCTTTGCCGCTGATAAGCCAACATTATTCCGCGCTTTCTTTTGCTGTGTCAAAAGAGCCCCCCACCCCCCCACCCCTCCTATAAAACCTCTGAATCACAGGAGAAGGACACCGAGGAGTCACGGCGAGGCATTGTGCTTCCTCATACAGCCACCGCGTTGAACGGTGACAATGCACAGCCCGGCTTCGTTCAGTGCAACAGGGATTTGTCACTTCAGGCTCATGGACAGTATCACTAAGGCTCTATTTCTATTTTTTCAAAACACATGTGGGCAACGTTTTCTCAACAAACGGTCAACATGTCAGGTTGTAAATTACAGATAAGTGAAGAACTCAACAAAAGACAAAAATAACCTCCTTGCAAGTGAATTATTGCTTACCGAATTGACCTCTGCCTCTGGCGTTCCAATAATTAGTTTAGAACTTTGCAGTTGTTACAAGGGAACTCTTTTAGAAATTAACAGTATCAACTCCACCAAACTAACCGCTTCCGTTTTCTTATATAGCCACTTCATAATTTCATGGTTCTTTCTTGCATAATGTCACGATTCTTTCCAGCAAACATACCAAGACATTAACGGTTACATGTCAACTCCTTTCTTGGAAATTACAGTAATTACAGGTCTCAAAATTGTGCGGTGATGATGTCAGGGATGCAAACATGGTTAGGGGCACACACACACACACACACACACACACACACAAAAGAAATTCACAGGCTAAAACAAAAGACTGAACATAATATGGGTGTGTGTCAAATAGGATACACACAGTACACTTACAATGTAATTTTAGACTAAATTTCAATGAAATTAAAATTTCATTAACAGAATAAACATCTCCAATCTTCTTAGATGTTCAAGTTCAAGTAGTGTATTGTCATATGCATTAAAACCAATACAATGTACACTATACAAACCATATCACTGTATGCAGAAACGCATATAATACACATATATACTCCATGTAGCCCATATACACATACACATATCCATCCATGTATACATACATACATATACACATACACGCATAAACACATACACGCACCATATATACACACTTCTATACACGCTTTATGTACACAGTGAATATACAGCGGGCCCCGCCATCAATACATTTTGGGTATATGGAGATATAATTTACATTGTTAGATTAGTTAAGATTTACCAGTGGCTAATGTAATGTATTTCGGTTAGCTTCAGTTTAGGTGTTTACCTCTGTTCACATTAGCATTTTTCCACCTCAATCCTTACCAGTTTCCATGGGCACTTGATTACTTTATGTGTTGATCTTTATGTATTTTGACAATTATCTCAGGTGCAAACATATCAATTCTGTTATTAGTATACAATAGTTTGTATGAGGATGGTAAACTATTTACACTAATGTCTTCTTCTATAAGAAAGTTTATTTGATTTAAGAGTGTGCTGCATCTGGTGTATGGTGAAAATGATATGTGAAACGATGGAGAAATAGAGACTGTGTGTTGGACTGAGATGTTTTATTTTTGCTATACAAAGCTGAATTAATTTGTGATGAGTACAAAAGGGTACTATTAAAAGATTGTTCACTATTAGCAGTGAACAATGTTCTATTGTTTTTCTTTAAGAGAAAGATGTCTGGTTATGTCTAGCCTGAATTTATGTGAATGCATACAGAAAAGAACAGAAGAAAATAGTATGATGATGCATGTGAGAAATAAACATAATCCAATAGTTGGAGAAAAGGACAGTCCGTGTGCTGTCTCAATTCCCTTTCTGACTGTTTACAGGATTACTTTAAAGGGTAACTTCGGTATTTTTCCACCTGGCCCCTATTTTCCCAACTGCGGGTGTCTAAGAAACTAATGGGGACAACAATTTTTGAAAGTGGTCCAGTATTGAGTGAGATCGCTTCAGCCGGCAGCCGCGAAACGGGCTGCGATGTAATCCGACGGGGCAAATGAACCATCAATGTACGTTCACTAAAAGTGCTTGTTTTTGCCACTGACAGGCTCAGATTGTTATTATAAGTGTCTGACAACATTATGGAAAGGACCCTATACAGAAATGAAACGCACTGACATCGAGGACGAGCGTCCTGCTTCCTCTGCTGCTCCGTCTGTCAGCTGTGTTCCTACAGTCCGGCTTCGCTTTTATTAAGATATTAAGGATTTTACATGAGTAGCCCACCGGTATTTAATATGTACAGATAACAACTGATCACCGGAAACGGAGGTTTGGGATTAGGTGTGTTTTCTGTGCTTGTTCATGACATGGAGATGTAGACAGCAAGCTAACTGTTAGCCTTGTTTTTAGCCTACTTGACATGTACTCCACAGTCTGTCTGGCGAACCCAGCTAGTCTGACATTACATGCTATTCATCACTTTTGTATTTCGTTGTGAATTAACGTTATGTTCTTTTAATTTTTTTTAAATAAACGATTTTAAATAACTTGCCCTGCACGTGATTTCTAATTCAGTTTCATGGCAGTATTGTATGGTGCTGTGTGGTGAACCTGCTGCATAGTTCAAGTTCATGGACTTTTTTTTTCCCGTTCTGTGTTGGAGACAGCCAGCAGCAGTTAAACGGGTGAGCTGAAATGATTTTCATTAATTACACAGCTAATTTACACATATTGTAAGTACAATATTAAAATGTTCCAAATGAACATGATATGGTGTCCAAGTTGAAATAAGGTGTACAGTAAGCCTACTTACATATTTACTGTAAGTATATGAATAAAAAACTGTTTCAGGAAATAGCCTTTAATGTTTATGGTGTTTTATTGATATTACAGTACATTTTGCAATTATAGCAATGCTGTTGGACTTTAAAAGGAACATATATGGATTTTTATGGGCATATTTTGAGTTCTGGTATTGGGCTGGTTTTTGGGCTGGTTTTGAGTTGCTGTTTGGCTACTTTTGTCTCACAGACCTGGCAACCCTGCTCCCGACCTGCTCACTTGATTACGAGAGCTACTCCTGGCGGGAATACGTAAGCAGACGCTACTGCGCAAGTTCCGTGGGCCGCACATCACGGAAGTAAACCAGGAAGAAAAAAACTTTTTTTGCCGTATGCGCTGGGCAGCTTACGTTCAAATGAATGGGCGGCCATTTTTCCGTTCAGTCTCCAGTAAATATAGAACCTCCTTGCTTTAAACTGACATTCGTCCATTCCGTTAAAGCGAGGCTGGGAGAGATGCGGTAAAACACAATAAAGGCTCCCACCCCCAGAGAAAGGCCGCCTCACTCTGAACCTTCAGATATAGCGTGGCCTGCGTGAGAGGTAGCTCCTCCGCCGGGAGTCCTGCCGATGTTCTCCTCCGCTCTCCTCTGGCTGTGTTGTCAAAAGCCCGTGTCGAGACCGCACATTAGAAAGAGGTGAAAGGGGAGTCCGTCTGTTTTCCACGCGCTCGTCTTTCGCCCGGCTAACGCGGCGAGCTGCGGGCGAGCTGTCAGTCGCTGTCCGACGGGAAGAGGTGGGCGTATCATCAGAGGCAGAGGAATCCCTCCCACCTGAGGATTTGTATTGTTATACTTGTGTGGATCTTCATTGACTTCGTTCATTCCCTTACCTGCCTAATCCTAATGCAAAGGGTGGAAGTAACTAATTACATTTACTCACATTACTCTAATTGAGTAGCTTTTTTATACTTAATTGTACTTTTTTGAGTATTTTTTAAAGTCAGTAATTGTACTTTTACTTAAGTATGTTTTTACTTGGTTAACCTTTGCTTAATACAAGCAAAACGTCTTATTGCCAGACACTGGAAAAGTGTTTGCTGTCCATCTTTGAACCTTTGGATTAATGAGCTTTCTTCTTGCATAACGACTGAAAGGCTTACTTACACAATCAAACAAAAAAGTCATATTTTTCATAAAATATGGAATTCATTTCTTACATTTTTGGAATCAAGACCTGATATCCTAACTTTGTAAATTTGATGTTTACCAAGTGAGACTGTACACCCTTTTTTTTTTTTTTTTTTTTTTAAATGTATTTATTTATTTTTTCTCTTAAATGTATATGCAGGCATATATGTATGCATTTATGCATGTGGATATGTGTATATGTATATAAGTCATTTATGTTCATTATTATTATTATCATTTTGTAAACTATCATTGTTTTTATCTAGTTCATGGGTGGGAGGGAGGGAGGGGAAGTTATTTTGAGGGAGACTTAAATGATGCAACCAACCCATTTTGGAAAAGTGATGTGCCATGTTCAAAATCAATAAAGATATGTGATACAAAAAGAAAAGTATGTTAAATCACATCAAGCAACAGAAACTGGACCATTGTAAATTGCGGCCAATTGTGGAGCCATTTGCAGTGAACGGTCAATCAAGAAGAGAAAAGTAATTTTGCTTTACTTTCTGCATTTTATTTTGTAATTTCTAATTATCAATTAAAATAATCTAGTTTAAACTCTGTCCATTTTAGTACATTTTAAATTAGCTACTTTTTTACTTTTACTTAAGTTGATTTTTACACCAGTACTTTTACTTCTACTTTAGTAAAATATCAGCAAAGTAACAGTACTTCTACTTGAGTAGGACATTCTAGTACTCTTTCCACCACTGCCTAATTCTAATCTTAACCCTAAAGCCCTCTTCCTTTATCCTCTGATGAAGCACTACTGATTCAAAATGTCTGACCTCAACTAGCCTAAAGCTAATTCTAATTCTAATCTTAACCCTAAACCCAAGTCCTAAGCCTAAACTAGCTCTTTCAAGAAGTGAGGAGCTGCAAAATGGCCTCATGATAGACAATTTTTCTCATCTTTCTGTCCTTGTGAGAGCACTTGATCCTCCAAGAGCACACACAAACTGAAGTCTCGCCTATACACAAACACTTGTATGGTATATTCTCAGTGACAGCACCGAATACTCCCACGCATCTAATAAACACACGCACACACAAAAATACCCACAACGCCTTGGGCTGACGGAGTGCTAAGGAGTATCAGTTCGGTGTTTACTTGTGTTTCCTGGTCAGGGGTGAGAGGATCAGTGTGACCCTAGAGGGGATGGGGGGGTAGGGGGGGGGGGGGTTGGGGCACTGCGTGAGTTAATGTCTCACGTCCGACAGATTAAGCGCACGCCGCCAGACGTCGAGTCCAAGCGGGGGACGCGAGGGAGCTGAAGGGGTAACGGATCAGAGAGAGGACACGTTCGACCGCAGAAACCCTCTCACAGAGCCGGTTCTCCCGCCACCGTCCTGGAAGCGTTACGGAGGAAGCCCGAGGTCCAGCTTGTGGCTGCACAAATCCATCCAGACGGGGGGGGGTTTTCACTTACCGGAAACAACTCCCTCGCTCTCAGTGCCGCGTGGCGTACCATCATGGCGTTTCATCATGTTCTAAAAGAGTGTAAACGGCAGAAAATTATTAAAAAATCGAAATGATTGCAAATCGCGTCTCTAATATCCCGGGTAAATCCAATATTTGCGATACTTGCCGCTGATCTCCGGTGTCAGGCTGAAAACAGGTTTTTACAACATCAATATTACGCCCGTGGCTTGTTTAAATAAAGCGACTGTCGCGTTTGTTTGTACTTGTTGCACATACATTTTTCGACGGGGGAGATACCTCACCTCTCGGGCTCCCTTTCAGGATCAAGACTTTATCAATCATTCAGAGATGTGAGAGTGCCCGCGGGCAACATATACCGAGAAGATTCAACCTTTTCTCTTCTTTTAAGACATCGGGTCCTTACCGCTGTGGTATAATGGCGAGCTGGGGGTGGATTCTGCGAGAGGGGAAACGCGGCGCACACCGGGTGCTTTCACAGAAGAAGAAAGCGATAGGCCAAAGCTAAGAAAGGGGGAATCTACTGTGGAAGGGCTGACAATAGCCCCGAAATATCACCATCAGCCAGGGGCTCCGCATGCACGTAACATCACAGGACCATAAAATAAAACATATTAAAGGAATACGCCAAGATTTTGGGAGATTAGCCTGTTGGTCAACTTAGCTGTTAAGTGATGAGGACATAGACACCAAAATCATTCATGTGTCCCTGGTATGCTAACACCTGAGCATACACTATGTTGAGGGATAGTAGGCTCCATGCTAACACTTTAGCATACACTATGATGAGGGATAGTAGGCTCCATGCTAACACTTTAGCATACACTATGTTGAGGGATAGTAGGCTCCATGCTAACTCTTTAGCATACACTATGTTGAGCAATAGTAGGCTCCATGCTAACACTTTAGCGTACACAACTCAATTCAATTCAAAATTGGCTTTATTAGCATGATTTGAACACAAACTATTGTTGCCAAAGCGGATTGTGATATCACATTAAAAATAAATACAGTGTTAAAATCTACAGTGTAACATTTACAATGCTCCAATACCAACAGTAATGAAGGCAGTAGTTACAAAAACTCAATGGCTACAAAAGATAGTTAATAAAAACATTCTATGCACTATGTTCAGTAATAAAGTTATTTCTAGACATAAATTCCTACATAGAAATATTACGTTGTGATTGGTGTGGTAGATACATATTATTTCCAAGGTCATAACAAGATGAAATTAATTTAGCATACACTATGTTACATGATGGTAGACTCCATGCTAACTCTTTAGCATACACCATGTTGAGTGGCATGATCTGATTTCCTAGGGTCATGTCGTTATTTGTGGAACAAGAAACGGCCCCAAGGATATACAAAGCAATATACGAACAAATTTTCTCTTATTTTTGTTTGTATCCATGATTTGAAAATTTTACAAGTGGTCGAAAGCACTCTTACCAAGATAAGAAAAAAACATCTCGTTTTCACAGTCCACAAATTGTTTGTCCAACGCAAGGAAACATAAGTTTAAAAAAAAAAAAAAAAACATGAATATCGCATGAATATCATATAATCAAATTTAGATTATTATATGTTTTAGAGTAATTATAATGATTGGATTAAATTTGTGGGCTAAAGAAATACTATTGGTCCATTGATCCCAATTAAGAATAATAAAAACCCTTGGATGATATTGCGTGCGTTCAGCTTCTGAATGGCTTACATGCTGCTCTGAGATGCTTTGGCCATCCAGGCCTTATGACCAGACCTGCCCTTATATGGTGTTTAGGGGCGTTACCTATGCTAATAACAAACAATCGGCCACACGCCTCCATTTATGATCAAGTGGGATTCATCATTCAGCACACCTGGGTAAGAGCAGATTTGGATGGTTAAGAACGTTTGGTGCATCTGGAGTTGACTTCTCTTATTTTTTCTCTTAACAGAAAAATAAGAGAAATTTAAGAGAATGTTGCTGCATGAGGCCCAATTTCACTGTATATACCTGGACATAAGAATGATTGAAGAATTTCTTTCCCTTGGTACAAAACCAGATCTTGTACTACTAACTGAATGTCATAAGTGGTCCAGAAACCATGGATATAGCAAGAATAGCTCGTATTTTGTCATACCACGTTGTGATATTGACAATGTGAGAACGAACGTCATGAGAAAGAAGCACATAGAAGCACTTCCACTGTAATGACAAGCACAGAATAGATGCTATACACTTCTGACACTTCACCTGGGATTGAAAAAACAATAATCCTGAAAGAGTAGAAAGTCTATACCACAGAATTTCAGGAAGCATTACGTTTTTCAAGTAGGACCAATTTTAGAGGAGTAGGAGCACCGTGTATTTAATGGCTCCAGCTGGAATTAATCATTGCATCACCAGCTCATGATGCAACAATTCACTGTAGCAAAAAAAAATAAAGTATTGCTCGGTCATAGCAGGATGCACTGATACGCTGAATGTTTTGATGGACAAAAAAAAAAAAAAAGTACAAACAAAAATCTGTCTGCCATATCTTGAAAGAGAATACGCTGTGTTCCTGTGATGACCCATTAACATTTTTGTGCACTGAATACATACAAAATTTTTAGAAAAGCATCATGACCAATAAAGTAATCATGTCAATATACCTTACAGTTAATAAATGAGGGCATCAATTACCGATTGAAAACTGTCTATTAGCTTATTAGAAGTATGCTGTACTCTGTAACCTGTATTTCCCCCCTCATTTTATACTCTAGTACACTATTTTGAGTGGCTTCATGCTAACTCTTTAGCATACACCATGTTGAGTGATAGTAGGCTCCATGCTAACTCTTTAGCATACACCATGTTGAGTGATAGTAGGCTCCATGCTAACTCTTTAGCATACACCATGTTGAGTGATAGGCTTCAGGTAACCAGCATTCGTCATGGGGGTAAGTGCTCAGCGCTGTGTGCTTCAGACATGTTAAAGGGCTATGTATGATAAAAATGGCAATGACATAAAATGTTCAGCATGCATATGAACATTAAAAGTTGAGTGTCATCTGTGGTAAAAACCATTGAAAACCATGCTGTGCTAGAAAATAGTTTGTAACTCTGTAAAACATAGGGTTACATAACATAACGTATTGTACACATATAAAATAATTAACCGCCAGAGTGACTTTATAGAATTTCCATATACCTTTGCCTATATTGGACCTAAATCTAACCATACAAAGCCAAATAACATTAATAAAACACCATAGGATTTAAGTATACTCTTCTCACATAGTGGGAAATTGACCATTGGATCATGCTGTTGGGATTACAAAAAGTAGAGCTTTTACGGTGGTGTACTGTACATAATGATGTAGATTTTGCAAAGTGCACGTTCAACACAGACTTGATTGAGTGTGACACTGAATGACACTCACTCGTGTCTAGTCACACTGAGAGGTGATTTTCCACTGGTCTGTCGGCTTCATCTGTAGTCATGCAAGAAGGTACATTAAAATCAGAAGACCGCGCTTGGTTGAATACTAATATGATGCAATTGCATCCCACCGTCCCACAATTATATTAAAAGTCAAGAGTAAAATCTCATACCGATTTGCATTTTATTTAATCAACTTTCTTTTCTCAAGCCTCTGAGCCCCTCCAAAGCAATGTGAAGCAAATTGGTATGTGTGTGTGTAAGGAAATTGAATGCATTTCTTTCTCAGGAAGACTATTTAAAGAAGCCATTTAATCGTTTTCCAGCACACCAACTAAACATGCAACAATGGTCACACTAAGGGCAGCGCATACCGTTTCTAGCCAGCCATAACCGAAAGTTAAATGTTAGTCAGAAAACACGAATAGACCGCACCTTGAGCAGATGATTTTCAACCAGTGTGGCATCTCGGTTTCTCCGCGGCCTCAAGTGAACAGCATCGCAATTTGGTTATCAAAAGAAAAATGTCGTTTAAAGGCGCTAATACATCACCAGACAGGTGTTTGCCTGCACCCCGGGGGGTCCATCACCGCTGCCAGTGCCTTGGAAAAACAAAGAACAGGCAGTCTTGAGGGCCCTTCTGGAGCCTGTTTATCCCATGTTGGTTTCAGAAATAACCCAGCCGGGGTTCGGTAATAGCTGCAATCAATAATTGATGTCTCTCTCTCTCAGTGTGAAATTCCCAGCTCAGAGGCACACAACATGACTCGCGCGCTTGAATTGTTTACTACCTGCTATATGGGAAGTGGTAAAAAAGAAAACCCCCCCCAAAAAAACCAATTCGCATCCCAACTCTCGTGTTCGATATTTTCCACGTTTTCCTCGTTGCCTCAGCAGTGTGGCCTTTGCAATTAATCTCAGTTACAAAGGACACGCTCTGATAAGAAGTGATGAGTAAACCGTGCACGAACATCCAGCTTTGTGGATTTCAGATGGAAAAAACTCTACAGCTAGATCACTGGACCGGAGAGAACAATGTTAAATGTCTTACTGATACACTTTTGTAGCACGAGCGTAAACACATTTTTCAACCATAGGATTTGCATGTAATATACTTAACATTTCCCCCGTGTTGCGTCGTTGAACTTTGAATGCCGGCAAATTGCGAGGGACTGGCTTGCAAAATCTTTTCCCCTATGAGGGCCGCTCACTTTACAAGGTTTCGCTAGTGCTGGAGCAAAGATAATAATAAAAAAAAAAAAACGCTGTGAGAGACTTGTCTGACACAATTCTTTGTCCACAAATATACACTTTGCCCATGAGGACTCCGAGCCAAATTAAATTGTCAGAGGCTTGTCAGACGTGATTGTTGTGCTTGGTTTGGAGAATTGAATCCGAAGATGAATCTCAAATTTTGATGTATTATCTCTGCGTCTGCATCAACTTGTGAGTCCATTTCCTTTTGTTTACAAGACCTAGTTCACTTGTAATTTAACCTAAACGGTAACACTTTACAACAAGAGTACACTAAGTTAAGGGTTAGTTAATGCTTAATAAAGGTTAGTTAATGCATTAACAGTTAACTAATGTGTAATTTACTAATGGTAGTAAATAGTTTAAATAGTTTATAAAGATGACTTAAATAATGTATAAATCAATACCTTAGTTAACATGCACCATTAGTAAATGATTACCAGACACATTAGTTAACTGTTAATTAAGGGTTAGTTAATGCTTATTAAGCATTAACTAACCCTTAATTAATGTGCTCTTATTGTAAAGTGTTACCACCTAAACAAACCGAATACAAAAATGCAGCAAAGTCAACTTTCCCACTATGGTTCAGACCAAAGACAACAAACTGTAGGAGTGATCAGACCCTAAGTTTCATGCCATCAGTTATCTAGTCATTGGTCGATGCATTGACAGGCTCTTTACTGATGTAGGACTATTCAGGCCTCCTCACCTGATTGAATGGAAAACACTGAACAATGAACAGCCGTAAAGAATAGACAATGAGCATCAACCACTTCACCTTTCCTCTCGAATCAATGTGCAAATGTGCAACTCTGAAAATAATTTACCACAAGTGGCCACACTTTATACAATAACAAGCCCGACCGCTGTTTCCGATTACACACAATACATTTTCTCACATTCACCAAGCTCTTTTCTTTTTTTACGACCGAGTATAAAATACCAAACCACCTCACCAAACTGTTGCTTACTTTTTATTTAAATGCCCCGCAGGTCATTTCGCAACAGTCATTTGAAGTGTCGCTTTAGCAGGCCATAAAAAAAAAAATGACATTCTGCAAGTCATGACGTAAGTCAATAACCTTTTCCTGACCCGTCAAAAAAACAAGTGCAAAAGGTCTAACTGCATGGAAGGTAATGCAGTACGAACTCACATGGGGTCTTGTTGGTGCTGTTTGTTGCCTATCCGCCTCCAAATGCAAAACACCAACCTTGCTGATAGCTAAAATTTTGAGCTGATATTCACTATCTTTTAATTTGACCATTTTAATGCCAAAATAAAAACAAATAACAAATTACAAGTATTTAGAATTTTTTTCTTTGCAGGGTGGAAAAGCCTGGAGCATGGGACACAAATAATAAAACATATTCATCTATTTTTGTGTGGAATCTGATCAAAATGTCTCATTAGAATCAATTCAGGTCTTCCCATAGACAACCAGTGTAGTATTGATCAGTTCTACAGTACATATGTAATTAATCAAATTGCATCATATCATTATATCCAAGGTGGACGACACTGACTGGACCAGATTTGATTTATAATAATAAAAGGTCAACACTGATACAGTATATTGATGCTGAAGCTGATATATTGATCTAATACTGCTACAATGTCCTTTAGTGCAGAATAATTGCTGGGCTTATAAACTGGTTAACTAGTGAAGTATTACGCAATTTCAATCAGGAAGACTACTTATCATTAATTTATTCTCTTCAATCAATCAGAGTTGAACACTTTCCCTCTGTTTTCAGAGAACCAATCAGAGTTAGCCATTACTTCCCTCTTTTTCAAAGAGCCAATCATCTAAGAGACGGGAGTATAAACACGTCACCTATTATGCTATTGCCCTTCTCTCAGATCTATGTCGTATGCTGCTGTCATTCCAGTCACTGTGCTTTCTTTCGTCCCTCCTCCAGTCTCCAGAGGAACTACCCAGGGGGGCGGGGCTTCCTAATTCCTATGTCCATCCTGGATGTACTCCTGACTTCACAAATGGGAGGAGTTCCTCCATAGAGCTTACGCCAAAGGTTCCATCATGTTTCATGTCATGAATAAAGTTTTTCATCTGAGCATTCATCTTAGTCTCTCCTGATTGGTCGTATTTCCTTAAATATTCTACTGACTCTTGCCAATGTGAATGTGCCTGGTATAGGTCTGTACGTGCCTGACTGTTTTTTGTGAAACTTTGCTAGCTAAGCTAGCTCCCCTAGCGCCACATCATCAGTACGAACGGCCAGTTGGTACTAGTTAATGTTGGGGCAAAGATTTAGAAGTCTTTATGTATATATATATACACACATTTTCCAATAAACTCTCTAGCACTAATATTTTCATGGTCTCTTGCTCATTTTCCTTTATGTTTTAGTGACTTTTGTAGACTTGATAGCACCTTAGTGCTTTGCTAGCTAGCAAAATGAAAGTAGGTATTGTAAACGTCACTTGCTGCATCAGGGCTAGCAGATCAACTTCTGTTTTTTTACAAAAATGTTAAAGGTGCAATAAGTAAGATTTTCCTTCACCATGGCACAAAATGACCATAACACCCCACCCCCCTCAATTTCAGAAACATCAGATTCTCTACATATGTTCTGTTGACCTGACTCATATTTTGCACATCAACCTCACATATTCTTTCCCACTTTTCACTTATTTCCTTCTGCATGTATTGTAGATTTTCATTTCGTACCTTTTTCGTAACGGCAGCTCAGTCTACTGCTGCTGATCCAGAGCTTGTCAACACATTTCAGCAGATAATAGCACACAGTCCAGAGAAATCTCAATTGCTGGTTAAAATGACTGCGGCATTACAGACTGTTGACACAACTGTTTCCATCACAACAGCAGAGGCAGTTCTCAGCAGCATTACCGCTGTGTATCGATTCTGGATAAGCTCACCATAAAACATGTCTCTGAATCTGGGATGCTCAGATGTATTTTATTGTAATATGAAAATGGCTTTTATTCTCTGGCCAAAGACAGTGTAAAAACATATCGACATGTCATCACAATTTTCTATAAACATGAAAAAGTGTGCCTTAAAGTAACAATCCAGAACTTTTTCATATAAATAAATGTTGGTTTTGTTACTCTCTATCACCAATCGATACAATACAAGTTATTCAACCTATAACTGGTTCATGAAAGTAGTTACATTTGCTGTTCTAGACATCTAAGCCCCTATTTCCTCTGCTGCACAGGAAGTGATGTGTTTATGTTTATGGAAGCAACAATGGCAGCTTATTTGGAATAAATATGACAAAGTAGAAGAAGATATAAGAAGCCACAGTCTACATTGAGTGTCTTTATTATTACAGTACGTTGGGTCAGTGGCTACTTTGAGTGCAAAACACCGCAATGACTGCTTCTCACCAGAGGTGTCGCCAAAATAAAATAAAACAAGAATCTCGCAGGTTATCGCTAATGGTGAACCTAATGATGAAAAGTAGGGTACTGAACTGGCCATCTGCTATTGGCTGGTCTTTGAGCCAGCTATGTCACCTTCTATAGAGTACAACAGGTGGTGGCATCACCTGGCACAAAGACCAGCCAATAGCAGATGGCCAGTTCAGTACCCTACTTTTCGCCATTAGGTGTCAGGCTTCACCAAAACTCTTTCTGATCCATTTTAAATGTTTAGTCCTGAAAAAAAAGTGGCAATTATGTGACTGTTACCTGGAGTGTTAAAATATGGCCTCATTTCTATGATCGAATTGCAAAGTCGGTCCACTCATGCATCACATTTAAGTGCCACTCAGGGTTATTATAGTTTTGGATTTTTCATTAGTTTTTATAGAGTTTTCAATTTTTAATTTCTATTTCAGTTTAGTTTTAGTTTTCAGTGTGGGTTTGGTCGTTTTTGTTACGTTTTTATTGTCTTACAAATGTTTAGTTTCAGTTCTCGTTTTAGTATTTTTGGTCAGGGTGGTATGTTTTAAACGTATAAAGATAGAGGTTCAGAATCATAGACTGTAAAACCAGATAGAGTAGTGAGTGTGACATCACCCATTGGCTTCTGAAGGGCTGTTCTGAAGCTTGGAGATTGGATTTACGATTGCCACCATGTTGTCATTTTTTGGAGCCGGAGCAGCCAAAGCGAGGCTTCGGGTGGAACGCACTATTGGCAGTGCCGCCTACTATTGGACCATAATCACCGATGCATGGTGATCACTAGATAGGCGATTAGATAGGCTGTTAGACTCTTAGTCTTATTTAAGACCTAGTTTACTGTAATGACCTTGATCTTCAAGTCTCCATAGGTTTACTTTCAAAACATTTACCAAGAAGCAGCTGCACCAGCTGTTTATTGTGGCATTAAAACAGACTCTGTGACCGAAGGGTCGCCGGTTCAAATCCCCAGACCAGCTGGGAAATGTGGGAGGGGAAAGTGAGCGCAGTAACACTCTCTCCTCCCTTGACAACCACTGCTGATGTGGCCTTGAGCAAGACACCGAACCTCCAACTGCTCCAGGAGCTGCTCAGTGGACACCAGTGGAAGACTGCGGTTGTACTGGGCAGCTCCCAGTGTGAATGTGTGGAATTGAATGGAATTTTAGCAGAAGCTCTCAACCTTCCCTGGATAAATAAAGGTATGTTTATATAAAAGTAAAGAACAAGCTTTTATATTTAAAGATATATATAAAGTTATTGTGTAGAATAGATTTGATTGGCGTTCCCTTTTTGTATTTCAGATCATACACACAGTTTTGAGTCAGTATTCAGGTGGTTCAAAGTCAATATTCATCTGTAGCTGTTCTGAAAGCTTGCCTAAAAATCCATTCATTTTTGCGTCTGTGACAGGTGGGTATTTTTATTTTTCATCTGACACAAATGGGTTATGATGTTTAAAAAAAAAAAAAAAAAGCACACCACACCAAAGGATTTATTAGTAATCCTGAGACGTGACGGGGGAGAAAAGGTGTATTAGCTGCACAAACAAAACAAGTTTAAGTTTATTTGCGCGGCGATAAAACAGAAGCTGAATGATACCAAAAAAAAAAAAAAAAAAGAAGCAGTGATAAAATGTGATGTTAAAAAAAAGAGATGCAATCGATCATCTGTGCAGGTGAGATTAAAAAGCAACAACAAGGGGCTTAGAGAAACATCTTCGCCTCAGAACAAGACGAAAATCAAGATGACGAGCTCCGACACAAATGCATTGTGTAACAGAATCTTAACAACAACAGAAACAACCTGGCGGAAAATAGAAGCATAATAAGATCCGCAAAGTGACAAGGGAAATAAAAATATATTAAATTAGCCCCAATGCAGGGAAAGAAATCATAGGGGAAGCGAGTGTGGTAATGACTTGGAGTCGGCGTGTGTGTGTGTGTGTGTGTGAGAGAGAGAGAGAGAGAGAGAGAGAGTGTGTCAGTCAATTACTTGAAGTTGTGCTCATAACACATTATAAGTAGACAGCAAGGTAAACCCACCGAAACTAAATTAATGTTAATGATATAAAAGTCATAGTGTACATCATACCACACTGTCTTAATGATGTAATTAATAGTATAAAAAAAGAAGAAGGTCTTTTTAATGGGAAAACAACACATTCATGCTTTCCTCAAAATATGATTGTTTTTTGTTTATATTGGTGGTTGTTCAAGGTTGACCCACCTTTTAATTTACCACTTATTATAAGGCATCATAAGCGCACTGTGATAATGTGTGCATAATAATTACTATAATCAGAGCATGATTTAGATCAATGGTTCTCAACCTGGGGTCCGGGGACCACCAGGGGTCCTTGAAGGGGTTCCAGGAGGTCCCCAGCAAATTGATGAATTGTTAAACTTCACCATTATTTCATAAGAAGTTGACGTCATTAGAGAAGGTAGAATAATTACTATTTTGATCATAGTTTCACTGTTATCTCCCTACCTACAGTACGGATAGTCATGGAATTCTGGACAAAATCATATCGAACAATAAAAATATTCAAAAAAAATATACAAAATCTCATCAAATGGGGGTCCATGGCCCTAATGTGGACTAAATTAGTGGTACTTGATATGAAAAAGTTTGAGAATCACTGATTTAAATGACAGAATGTACAAAAAAATTAGGGAGTGTGAATACTTTCTAGGGCAACTGTAGAGTTAATGACATGATGTTTAACTGAATGTCATTTTCTGATGTTTGCTTGCTTCTAATGGGCTTCTAATCTGCTTGTAATGCATTACAAGGCACTTCAGGTAAGGTGTTACTGTCATGTTTTCCAATCCGGGCAGTCAACAATCAAAATTTTGTATTGTGGTTAAAGTAATATACCACTGCATTTTCATATAAATATACATTTCTCTACCTCTACTACTGATTCTACTACTGATTGATACCATACAATAGTGATTCAACCTATATCCAGTTCATGAAAGCCGTTCTATTTGCTGGAAGGTCTTTCCTGGGAAAAATCCTCTGCCGCACAGGAAGTGATGCGTTTTACGTTTCCGGTTTGTTTGGAATAAACAGAAGAAGAAGAACTGGGTAGTTGGCATGAGCAGCGATAGCCACCATGGCTGAACAGGCAAAGAAAAGAGAAACTCAAACTGCGTCGTCGGAAACTCCAAGCTCCGCCCACGCTGTTTGATTGACAGGTCAAAAATGGAGGCAATATCAGAAAACGAGGAACTCAAGGATTACCACTTTAACTGTGTGTGTGTGTGTTGCAGGCTAATTCACTGCCGATCATCACTAAAGCATCTCAAGGTAATAAAAGCTCTTTGCTCATCAGTGTTTGATCCTATGCCGAGTCAAAGAGAGAGAGAGAGAGAGATGCTGTGGTCTGCCATGTCTTACTCATAGCCCTGCTCTCATTGCTATTTACATGCATTTTTATCACATGGCACCTGTGTGAAATCATCCGGATTTTCTCACAAAATGGGGATCGGGGGGGCCCCCATCAAAAAAAATATATCCCCGCCTTTATGAACGTATATCCGCCACAACATCAGAGCGGGACAAGCCTCTCCTCCTCCGGGGTACACAGTGGAAAACACAGTAAGCAGTGTTTTGCCCCAGGGCACGCAGTCAGGTATTAAAGACCCGGTGCAGGAATTTCAAACAAGACTATTTTTAAACTCTCCTGCCAATTTGCAGTCTCTCCGGGTGATTACCACCAGAATAACTATGCTAATTGTTTAATAAGCGCACTTTGCTCTGCTTCAAAGGAGAGATTTTTGCATAATATTTCCCGCAAGTTCAAAGCTGTCGTTATGCTGAACAAATGGCCCTGACTGTGGAGGCTGCTTTTTAAATGCACCAAAGAGAACAGGGTTATAAGACGGCCATGTAATTGCGTAATTAAAACAAGGTTATGAAAGTCTAGAGCATACCCACTTTTGTCACATATTTGCCATATTAAAAAAAAAAAAAAAAAAAAAAAAAAAAAGCTATAGGCTGCTTCTGCGCTCTTGTGCTCCGGGCCTTACAGATCTTAATTGGGCACCGGTGTCAAGTACTTAGGCGCTATCTAATGCGATCCAATTTATTCACTTTCTTCTAGACACAGAAAGAAAGAAAAAAAAAAAAAAAACGCTGGCTACACAATGAAGAAATCACTTTTTTTTCTGGGGGGGGGGTGTGTGTGTGTGTGTCTTTGACTAAGTCCTCCAATTGTCCCCAGCAAATTTCTTAATTCAGAGAAAAAAAAGAAAAAAATCCCAGCCAAGGTTGATTGAGTTGAGTCCCCCTAATCTCTCTGCTTTCAGAGTAGGTGCAGGCGGGGGTGGGGGTGGGGCTGGAGGGGGGGAGGGGGGGAGGGGGGGGGGCGGCGAAGCAGTGGCCCCTTGAAGTTTTCCCTCGCTAGGTTTCAGTCAAGAAAAAAAAACAAAAAAAAAAAACAGCCTCTTCATCCATACACTGCTGCCTACCTGCCATGTGGCATCTCCAGGGGGGGAAACTGCGGGAGGAAGTGGGGTTTTTTTTATTTTTTGGGGGGGGGGCATGACAGACACGGCGTCGGCCTCGGCTAAGGATGCGTAACCCCCTCCCTCTCCCCTCCCCCTCCCCCTCCCCCCCCTCGGAGGTCCGAGTTGACTGGCAGTTAGTCGACAAGGTCATGATAGCAAAAAAAAAAAAAAAAAAAACTGGCCGCATGGCTCGGAGCCACTTGCATTAATCCTCTCACTCGCCGCTTTTGACATTTCAGCCACTCGATTACATCACAGCCGGATGAAGAAAGAAAAAAAAAAAAAAACGAAAGCGAAAGAACGACAGAATTTTTGCATCCAGAAACCTGCCGAATCTTCCGGTTTTTTTTCCCCGGTACATTCGTGTACGTATGTTTTTGACAGGTGCGCTTCTCGCTTCGCTTTGATGTGTCATGTTGTGACTCGGTGACCTATCACACGTCTTTAATCAGCCACTCAGGACCCGTAACGTATTTACAATACAACAGCAGCTGTTAGTAAAAGGTCTCAAGGCGCTTAAATATTCGTTCTTTGCTGGAATAGATCGTCCCCTCATGAGCAATGAATCATCCACCCACTGTGTTATGTCAGATTCCGCAAAGAAAGAAAGTAGACATTTCATGAATAGAATCTCTCCCTCTCTCTCTCTCTCTCTCTCTCTCCCTCTCTTCATTTCTGTCATCCTCCCATTCCTCTCTTCTCATTTTCCCTCAGTGTTTAATGTTTAATTTAAGCCTTCAGTGCAGAGCGGAATCAACAAGCGGGTGACACAGCGGTGGTGGTGGTGGTGGTGGTGGCGGAGGCAGCCAAAGTTCCACAGCGCCCCCACATGGATCTGAAGGGAACTCCCCCCCCCCCTACCACTGCCACCACCATCCCCCCTCCCGCCTCCCGCCTCCCCCTTGGCCAGACATGGAAAAGAGACAAGCCTCCTGTTTGCTAAGGAGGTGTAAAGGCGCAGCAGGCACAGTTCAGCCATAGCCGGAGGGGCTTTGCCGTGTTTAGTCGGGGAAGCCATTATGTAAGTCGTCGTTACGTACTCTCCGGTCCCCCCCCACCACCCACCCCCATTCTCCTCCTGTGATAGACAGCTGGCGTGAATGCGTGCAGACAAGGACAGGCTGAGAAGGAGAGAGAGAGAGAGAGAGATGCTTTAGCGGTTTGATTATGGACGTCCCACAAAAGGCTGGAATTGGAGCTGCTGTCTGGCATGAGCTGTTGTCTTCACTTTAAATAGGTCCGACCCCATGATCCTGCAGGTTTCAGTATGGGACAATAGTGGGACACTGGACCTTAGAGCAGTGATTCTCAACCTTATTCATATCAAGGACCCCTAATTTAGTCCACATTAGGGCCATGGACCCCCACTTGATGAGATTTTGTCTCTTGAACCCAAATCTGAGATTGTCTTTATTGTTAGATATGATTTTGTCCAGAATTCCATGACTACATGCATTGCAGGTAGAGAGATAACAGTGAAACTATGAAAATTGTCATTCATCTACATTCTCTAATTGTGTTAACTTCTTGTAAATTAAATAATGGTCCCTTAAAGGTTCTGCAAAAGTTCCTGTAATGTTACTAAACGTTCTGCAAATGTTCTGGGAAGGTGCTGCAAGGACCAAAAAATAACATTCTAGGTTGGTCCCCTAAAGGTTCCTGTAATGTTTAAAGGTTCTGAAAACGTTCTGGGAACGTGATGGAAGGACCTAAATAGGACCAAAAAAGAACATTATAGGTTGGTCCCCTAATAGTTCCTGTAATGTCACTAAAGGTTCTGCAAATGTTATGGGAACGTAGTGTAGAGACCTAGAGGGAACGTCCTATAGTAATGGTCTCCTAAACGTTCCCAGAACGTCCTGAATGTTCCCTTAAAGTCGCCAAATAACGTCCCCCTACCCTTTAAAGAACTCCACATCGTGACCGAACGGGAACGTTCTGGGAATGTTACAAGGCGACGTCCTTTACACCAGCAGGGAGGTTGTCAGAACGTTCTGGGAACATACAATTTCTAGCTGGGATGCTGAAGTTTAACAACTCAGAAATTTGCTGGGGACCCTCTGGAACCCCCTCAAGGACACTTGTGGTCCCCGGACCCCACGTTGAGAACCACTGCCTTAGAGAGCTTATTCAGAAGTAGTTATCTTATACTGTACATTGTTTTACCTTGCTCTTTCTTTTGTGACTTTGACTTTGTATGTTAATTGTCTGCAACTTTTATATCTGTCTCGATGCTTCTTTCCAACCCAGGTCTCCCTTGGACAAAGAGACTCTCAATCTCAATGGGACTAAACCAGTTAAATAAAGGTTAAAGTAATAATCAGTGACATTTTCGTACAAATAAATGTCTTCTCTATTGCCGATTAACACAACAGTGATTCAACCTATAGCCATGAAAGCTTTCACATTTGCTGTTCTGAACAGCCGGTGTCCTCTGGCGCACAGGAAGTGATGCATTTTATGTTTCAGAAACAAAACAGAAGAAGAACTGGGTAGTTTTTGGTCTTGTCCCCACTCTTGTACTTTTTGGCAAGATGTCTCTACATTCATTTCCCAATATATTGATTCTGAATTTTCCCTTTACTATGAAAATGTATTGTTTGGCTTTTCTACTACACTAACTACCCTTCTACCAAAGCAAATCAATACTATATCAATTTGATTCTATTACTTGCAAAATCACATATTCATAAATCTAAGTTTTCCAATCATAAAACCATCTTTTTTAATTTTTGAAAATGAAATCAAACAATACATTACAACAATCCTATATTCTAAAAATAGGAAAGCTATTAAAACCATAAATGTATGTACCCTGTGTAACATTTTTGTGAACTGATTTATGAGTTCTGTCAGTGTTCTGATCCCCTGGCTTTATCCTTTTATGTTTTTTTCTATTTGTTTACCATGCGGTTTGTTAATAAATGAATAAAAAGTAAAAAAAAAAAAAAAAGAAGAACTGGGTAGTTAGCATGAGCAGTGATAGCCACCATGGCTGAACAGACAAAGACAAGAGAAACTCAGACTGCATCAACAGAAAGATGTCAGTCCTGGACACACTGTTTGATTGACAGGTGATCTGTGGGAAGAGCAGTGCAGAAACACCACAGCAATGAGCGCTTAGCACCAAAGATGGAGCCAAAATTTTTTTTAAAACAATGAATTGTGGGACTCTTTATTAGTGCAAAAAATGACATTGAGTGCTCTTATATTGACACCGCGACCGCCGAGCGCACGGCACTTCCCAGCGAGTTGCACATTTATCAAGTTGTTGTTGTCTCGCCGCGGCAGAAGAGTGGATAAAAACACACCCGAGCAACAGCTCCCTATCTTAATCATCTGCGGCGGACTCTTGACAGCCTCCTGTATCGAGCCGCGTTGTGCCGGATTAACTCGTTTTTTCTCCCCAAGAACACTCGGGATATCTTTATCTCGCCCCGCTCTCGACGGGGGGCGCCGGGGCTTCTGTTCACCCGGTGTCTTGTTTTTTGTTTTTTTCCTGGAGACATGTTGTACCGAGGTGGGCGGGGATGCGCGCGGACAAAATATTTGCCTCATTACCTGGACTCGTCCGCAGGTGGTTGAGATATTGGGCCGTCAAACGCCCTAAAAGCCCAAAGTACAAATCGGCTAGAGGGTGCTTTCATCTGCGCCGTGGCCTTTTAGAGCCTGAAATAGATGCAGGGCGATGCTGCGGAGGCAACCTTGCTGGAGTGGCTCTGCTTTTTAAAGTGAGAGAACGCGCTGAAATGTCCTTTCTTGGCTGGAAATCGATGCGTTTTTTTCTTCATGTGGTCTTCAAAAGGCTTCAATCCTCGTCAAATCAAAGCGTTACAGCGCATATACAGTGCACTGTTGGCTCGATATTGTTGGAGAAAATGACACCATGCCACTCCGCGGTTAATATTGTTAACAATGCTACCACTTTCTTTTCATGCCTGTTTAGAGACTATGGGTTTTTGAAGCCAGATACAAAGCCATGCAGCTTTTTGGACTAAAGCTGCTGATACTATACTGCCAGCGATATTCAATATCTTACAATTTATTTGAACTGTTTTTATTTGGATTTTCAATAATAGAGGATGGTGGTCACAATATACACAAGAAAGACATAGTGGCATGACCTTCACATACGACCAAAACATACTCCAAATATCTTACAATTTGACCATTTTCATGCCCAAAAAAATCCAAGTGTTCAGTGTTTACCCCCAGAATCTCATTCTTGTCAGGGTGGAAAAGCATCCAAAACAGCATTTAGACCAGTGATTCTCAACCATTTCCATATCAAGGACCCCTAATTTAGTCCACATTAGGGCCACGGACCCCCATTTGATGAGATTTTGTTTCTCCGAACCAAATCTGACAATATTTTTATTGCTAGGTATGATTTTGTCCAGAATCCCATGACTATCTGTATTGTAGGTAGAGTGATAAGTGAAACTATGATCAAAATAGTCAATCTTCTACATTCTGTAATTGTGTTAACTTCTTGGAAATTAAATAATGGTGAAGTTTAACAATTCATCAGTTTGCTGGGGACCCCCTGGAACCCCCTCGAGGACCCCTGGTGGTCCCCAGACCCCACGTTGAGGACCACTGAATTAGACCATCATGGGAAACTAAAACTCTCCATTCAAACCCAGGATGATAATACTAATACTAATGACACTACGACACTGCTGGTACTAAAAAAATAAATAATGGATGCTTGTGTGGAGTCTGAGCAGAATGTCTCATTAGAATCAGTTCAGGTTAAGGGGGTTTTTCATATTAGTGTAGTATTGATCAATTGTGGAATAAATATGTAATCAATCAAACTGCATCATATGAGAGGTGGACCATACTGACTGGACCAGATCTGATTTTAATAAAAGGGCAATATCAACCCTAGATACTGGTCTAACTCTACTTTGTACAGCAAAATGGAACAGATGAGAGAAATCCAACCAGAGAAACTCCCCCTCTCTTTGTGCCAATGCCAAGCTGATTGTGTAACAGTAAAATACCACCATTTTTGACATTTGAGCTCTGTATTTATATTGACTGGGCAGTTAAATGAGTTAAAACCACCATTATTACTTTTCCCTGTAATGAGTAGTGTAAAAAAAAAACCCCTCAAAATATCACATTAAAAAAACTATGATTTTATATATATCTACTTTTAATTTTATCCAGTAAAAGGAACAGGAAGACTGTTTGGTTTCCTGATTAGTCACCGGAGAGGAAACTAATTGATGCTGATTTTAGAAGATGACACATTTTTTTGTTTCGTAACTGTAACATTATCAGTGAAATTGAAAATTGTGTTGAAAGGACGTGTTCGCTGTTGGAGACTGTGTTTGCCCTGTGTGTGTGTGTGTATTGGATAGCAGCCAAACTGGAGGTACATAAAACTCTACAGTGAAGTAAGTGAGTAAATTTTGAACACAAATCAATCATCATGATGGTAAAAACAGGGAAAATAAGGCCCAGGTCAAAAATAACCGTAATTATCCTTTAAAGTACTGGTTACTGGAAAAGTAATAATATTACTGTAACGCCTTACCACCCAACACTGGACACTTTACTGGCATAGGTTTAGAATTAAATAGGATCCTTTATGCTACATTTAGCTGCCTGAACAGAAGACGGAAACACAGTCATTCAGCATGTTCTTGGCTCCCTTTGACCTTTGTGCTTCAGTCTCATTTTATCTGTGCAAACTGTGGGCTTGCAGAATATGTCTTTCACGCCACTCTGGGCTCTCTACACCTTATCAGTTAGAGCGGCGGAATAATGGTGCGAAAAAAAGCTCTCTGTTTGAGATTGATAAAGGCAGGGAGACAGTTTTTCCCATCAAACACTCCGGGCTTATCGGCGACGCTCGTCTCGAGAGGTCGTCGGATACCGGCTATGCTCCGAAGAGCACGTCTGGTCCCGGAGCCGTCCTCGCCGTTTGAATGTTTCGGGATTGCGGGAAAAAAAAAAAAGAGAGACCCGTTCGGTTAACGGCTTCGTTTCTCCCACAGTCCCGGAGAACCCGGGCTTATTCATAAAACATCACGGGTGTCGCCTGCGACGCTGGCTCGGTTGCAGCGACAGATGGCCAGACGATCACAGTGTTGCTGAAACAATAGCCACTTTGCAACAGCGGGAGCGAGCGGGGCTTGTCAGAGACGGGCCAGCTCCAATTGCCCTGAAAACGACATAGAAAGCACTGCTCACTGTCTGTCTGAGGCTAGAGCTACGTGGGAAAACAGGCAGTCATGTATCTGTGTTGAGATCTGCTGTATCGCATCCTTGAGCCCACAAACTGGTGCTCAAACACAGGAGACCGGCCATCATTGCCACATATAGTTAAAGCTACAGTATGCAATAGACCGGAAGTGTATTATTAGTCCTGTCTTCCATCCCAGCACTTGTCACTCATGTTGATGAGCTGTCATCTAGCCTGAGTTTGAGGTAAGAGACAGTACTTTATATAGAGACAGTGCACTCTATCAGTTTTGAATGGAAAAACCTGTTAACGCTAAAGATGGCGACACCGACGACGTAAGAGCAAAACCGGCCAATCGACACACCTTTGTGTTCATATCATAAAGAAAATACTTTAAGGTTCACACATCCACAGACCTTTGTTTTTTTTTTTTTTTACAACTGATGCAAGTTGGAGGCAACAGAGCCAGGACAACTTTGACAATAATTTGAAGTAATAATTTAAGAACATATTCCCAGATGTTACCGTCAGCTCCCTACTGTGGACTGCATGCATGACATCATGACTGGTAACAATTCATACTGTGGCAGTGACAAGTGGATGGCGCTGCGTACGTGGAAAAAAAAAAAAGACGTTTGATAATAATGATATGTTACTATGTCAGAACTTTGGATATAGAAGACTCCTCATTCAAAGAGACAGGAGTCTTTTCTTGTTAGTCACGAACTTACTGCCTGGAGGGCGTTGCTAGTGTTTTCTATATATTGTCAGAATCTGCTTTGTTCGTGTTCGTTTATGTGCTAGAAGTGTGATTTTCAGGCCTGTTCCTCTATATAATAGCAGTGAATGAAGAGAGAGAGAAAACACAATTCTCCAGTCTCCTCTACCGGAGCAACAGATAATAGAGAATAGCAAATTTGGGCGTTATATCATAGAAGCTACACGACCTAAGGTACTACCTTAGGTCGACCTAAGGTACTACCTTAGGTCGTGTAGTGCAACATTGCTTCAACCAGTTTTCCCAGTGATTGTACTTTCAAAAGGTTGTTGAAATCAGCTATTTGAATCAATCATACTACATCTATTATTTCTGTTGTTTGTCAAATGGGAAAAGTGTTCTAGAAATGTTGTTTTGGGGCAAATTGAGCCACATGGATAATGAGAATGGCCTGGCATGCCCGAGGCTCTTGTCAGTGTATATCCCTCTGTTGTCAGGACCGCTCTCTGTTCTGCAGCTTTGACAACTTAGTCATGCTGCGTTCGCTTGCGGAAAACGCGAGAGCGAAAAAGAAAAACCTCCAGAAGATCAAGCAAAGTCAATCCAATTCGAGTCGATTCATCGCATCATTTGTTCAATATGTATGTATATTCGCGGTGTTGAAAGACACGGAGATCATTCGCTACTGTAAATAATGCCCCGCAACTGACGCCACACATCAAACATGCACACGCCAACGGCTCGCTACTGTCTCATTTGCGGTTAAAATGCTCTTGATGGAACATTATTAGCGATGCTGCCCTTACAAATGTTTGTGTGCTGCATTTTGTTTGGGTAAATGAGGCCAACTGTGTATTTCTGCAAATTAGCACAGAGCAGGATGCCACCCACACAGACGCAGCAAGGTGTTCATGGCGGATGGGAGAGGATCAAAGCACTTTTCTTTTTTTTTTTTTTTTGTTGTTGTCCTTCGCTCATAAACCTAGTGGGCAGACTCGCAAAAAAAAAAAAATAATAATGCAAAGGAGTTGAACGAGAGGCTTCTGACACTTCCAGTGGACAGCTGCCAAAAAGCGAGCGGTGCCAAAGATTTGACTCTTTAATACCGGAGCAGAACCCGAGGCTCGCTTCTTGACGAAACGCCCATTTTATCGGGGGCTGTAAAGTCAACATCTGGATCTCATGCAAACATAAAGTCCATCAGTAAACGTTTGTTTCATTAACCTTCCCAACTGACCTTTAGAGTCTAATGTGAATATTTGCCTTACTGCTTTGCCTACTTGCTGATGTTAAACTATTATGGCGGGTGTTTTTGACTGGAATGGCAGCTCAGAATGGATCTTGTCAGCAGGCCAGTTTCGTTTGTTTTAAACTGAAGACATTTCTAACACTCATATCGATTGACTGACTCTTCATATAGAGAGTGACTGTGGGACTAAATGAATAGGGATGGGACGATATGCTTATCTCACGATACGATGGGCTTTATGATGCAATACAACCACAATACAATGTAATAAATAAAAGTTGCACAGTCAACAAAGTCTGACAGTCTGCAGAATTATGATTACTACAGCAGAATAAAATGGAGCTAATATCACGATTTGTTTTTCTGCCCCACGATACGTATCGTCACATTTTTGTATCGCGATATATTGAATTGCGATATATCGCCCCATCACTATAAATGAGTTTCAATATTTCAAAACTGTTTACATACGTTATAATGTTGTGGTGTGATTATTCCATTACCAATCAATGAGTTACTGAATACTGCATCAGCAAGTTCCTTAAAGCAACTGGGGTCAGGGGACCACCAGGAGTCCTTGTGGGCATTCCAGGGGATCCCCAGCAAATTGATGAACTGTTAAGCTTCATAATTTTGTCATTTTAGAATGACTATTTTGATCATAGTTTCACTGTTATCTCTCTACCTAGAATACAGATAGTCGTGGAATTCTGGACAAAATCATATCTGACAATAAAAATATTCTCAGATTTGGGTCCGAGAGACAACATCTCATCAAATGGGGGTCCGTGGCCCTGATGTGGACTAAATTAGGGGTCTTTGATATGAAAAAGGGTGAGAATCACTGCCTTAAAGAAGCTATAATTAATATTAGGGTTCGACCGATATGGGTTTTTGAAGGCTGATACCAATACTGATATTTTTGGATTGAAGCTGCTGATAGCTGATACTTTGTGGCAATAATCAATATCTGGAAATTTGAACATTTTCATGCAAAATGTATTCTTGTCAGGGTGGAAAAGCCTCTGAAACAGCATATAGACCTTCATGGGACACTAAAACTCTCCACTGAATGTCAAAATGTTGCATAAGAATCAATCCAGGTTAAGGTCTTCCCATAAACAGCCAGTGTAGTATTGATCAAATAAATATGTAATCAGTCAAACTGCATCATATCCGTCATATCAGAGTTGGGCCACACTGACTGGCTGATAGATGATTTTTAATAAAAAGCCAATATCGGCCCATAGATCAGTCATAACCATAACCCTGACTGATATACTCCGAAAACCCTGATTAAAGCTTTAATTATGCAGCAATAAAAGATGTATTCTTTTTTTTTTTTTTTTTAAATCCCCCCTGATATCCATTTACCTCGCTTTGATACCTCTTTGGATACAGGAAAAGGTCATGTTAGGACAGGGACAAAGAGAATGCGTGAGGAAGACAGCCGACAGGAATTACGACCATCGGGGGCAGATTTCTCGGCGAAGGCCCGTTATAATATCCCGCAGATTTACCTCGTGTCCTCACTTTTAAATGTGCCCCCCCCCCCCCCCCCCCTCATCATCTTGAACGTCACTCCACTAGTTAAAACACCGGCCAGGAGGCAGCATTAACGGCGAGGGAGGGGGGAGGGATAAGAGAAAGAGGGATGGAAGGATAACGAAAGAAGGGAGAGAGGGGTGGGGGGTGGGGACACAGTTTGCAAAGGCAAATTACACAGCCGGGTGGCCATATTATGACTGACTTCGGCAGATGGGGAGAGGCATTTATGAGAGGGAGATAATGGTGGCGGCAGTACACTAAAACACCCATAGAGATGGATTGCGGTCGCGTGTCACATGTTTTGTGTCGGAAATATCGCAACTCCTTCTTATCCAATAACGCTAACTATCAGCATTCAAATCTGTCATTCCTCATGCTGTATGCGTTATCAGTGAAAGACTTGTGTCTCCCATAGCACACAAAGGCAGGTACATGCATAGGGAATGGGAAAAGTAGGGATGGGCCGATGTATCGCAATTCAATATATCGCGATACAAAAATGTGACGATACGTATCGCGGGGCAGAAAAATGAATCGCGATATTAGCTCCGTTTTATCTGACATTGACACAAATCTAACTCTTAGTGATGAGACGATATATCAGAATTCAATATATCGCGATACAAAAATGTGACGATGCGTATCGTGATATCGCGATATTTTTATTCTGCTGTAGCAATCACAAATGAGGCGGCTTGACCATCACAGTTTCACAAGCTCTCCATTGAATGTATATTATTTGCACTTTGTAATGACATTTTTAAATTGTTGTTTACATTCTAGCAAGCCAATGGCATCGCTAGAAAGATTTGCGGCTCAGAAATGAACAGAATTCCGCACAGTCGGACTTTGTTGTCACTGAACTTTTATTTATTAGATCGTATCGTGGTTGTATCAAATTGTGAACCACATATCGCGTATCGAATCGTATCGTGAGATAAGCATATCGTCCCATCCCTAATAGAAATGTATATAGGGTTTGACTACGATATTTTTGCATTGAAGCTGCACATATATTTTGTACCAACATTCAGTCTCTTAAAACAGTAGAGCTTTTGCACACCTGAATACAAGGTGACAGGTGCGTAGGAGAAGAACGTGGGATGGCAAATAAAGACAAAGCTCTGCACACCGCATAAGAGCAATGCTGTAACAGCGTCTTTATTAGGAACAATGTTTTGATACATGGGGTTATCTGGTAAGTTCAGCAGACAGTGCGTGGGAGCTGTTTCCTTCAGTATTCAGTATTTCTTTAAATTTGACTATTTTTATGCCAAAATATTGCAAGTATGCAGCATTTCGTCCAGAATGTTATTCTTGTAAGGGTGGAAAAGCCTCTGAAACAGCATTAAGACCATCATGGGACACTAAAACTCTCCATTGAAACCCAGACTAATGGGTTTAAAGGCTGACACACCACCTATATGGTAGGGAAACTCTGGGAGACATCACTGCCTTTAAATTGATTTAGAAAAAAAATGTTATTTCAGGTTTTACAGGCTGCTTTTCTATAGCTGTGGTCAGGAGGAACCTTCATATGAGAGGTGGACAACACTGACTGGACAATATATGATATTTAATAGACTTGTTTATTAGTCTTGTTTACTAGTTAATTAGTGGTACTCTGCTTTGTAGTTTTAGGGAAAAAAATGTATTCATATATGTTCACAAATGTTCATAAATACTGTGAAATCTGACATTGACACAAATCTAACTCTTAGTGATGAGATGATATATCAGAATTCAATATATCGCGATACAAAAATGTGACAATGCGTATCGTGATATCGCGATATTTTTATTCTGCTGTAGTAATCACAAATGAGACAGCTTGTCCATCACAATTTCACAAGCTCTCCATCCAAATGATATTATTTACACTTTGTAATGACATTTTTAAAATTGTTGTTTACATTCTAGCGAGCCAATGGCATCGCTAGAAAGATTCGTGGCTCAGAAATAAACAGAATTCCGCACAGTCGGACTTTGTTGTCATTGAACTTTTATTTATTACATCGTATCGTGGTTGCATTGCTTCGTGAACCACATATCGCGTATCGTATCGTGAGACATAAACATAAACATATCCTACTAACTCTGCAATGACAGTTTTCCCCAGAAACCAAGAGTTTTTCTCAGGAAGAAAGTGGCACAGCAGAGATAAGGGATGAAATTCCTTCCTCTCTCCTGATTGCTGCAGCGATTCTTAATAAGCCTCGTCCATGCAGATCATTACCCGATATCACTTAACACCGTCTATTGTTCGCATCATAATTTCAACTTTCGGCTCATCGAGATAACTAAATTCAATCACATCAGGTGAATCAGAGGCACTCCAGGAAAACCTTATCTTTCAGGCTTTCTGCTTTCCCGGCTCCAGCCTTTTCTCCTCTTCCCCGCTGCATTTGACAGACAGCTTTAGAAGAGCTTCAGCGGTATCATAGCGGAGTGCCAAATAGTTTCACAGCTTGAGGACACGAGTGCAAATGTTAGGCCACCTCGATTTAAATCAAATGCATCTTTATTCCATTCATGCCGCAGACTGCCTGAAAAAATCAGGCCACGCCATGAATACTAATACCAGCGGGTCTGTTTTGCATTGCTAATGTGGTCAGAAAACTTTAAAACTATGAGGGGGATTTGCAAATGAGAAACATCTAAATTGTGTTTGACTAAAGTGAGAATGGGCATGTTACACGTTCTGTACTTTTGAAAGAGCACCGGCAGGGTGAATGTACCCTGGTTTGTTGACTCTAGATGAGACTATTGCCATACTTAAAAGCAATATTCCACTTAGTTTTAACATGGGGGTTATTTGGCACTTGACCACCATGAAAACCAGAATATAAACTAATCACCAAGATTGGATGCAGCTGGATGAGTTTGTAGCATTCAGATTTTTACTTCCCATTCATTTGAATGAGGGCATGAAACTAGACTGGAAACTGACATTAGCACGTTCAAGAACAGATTCAAAAACAGATCCTGCTTTTAAGACAATAAAGCATGTGAGACAACATTCTATTGCAACACATGTGTGTGTATATATAAATATATACATATATATATTCTATAGGCTATATATATTCTATATATATATATATATATATATGTGTGTGTATATGTGTATATGTGTGTATATATGTAGGTCCATACAGGATATGTGCCAATGTATGTAGGTTATATGTGTGTATGTATGCATGTATGTATATGATATGTGTGTGTCAATAATTATGTGTTGTATTATTATGAATTATCGTATGCTTAAATGTTTTTAATGTGGACTCTTGGAAGATTAGCCAATGGGCTAAAGGAGATCCAAATCAAATCCAAATCAAATCAAATCAAAAGCAGTCCTGTATCCTTCGTCATTTTGCATTTCTATTCTTGGTTTACACTAAAATTAGTATTTAAAGATAAAAGTAGATCCGGTCTCCCAACCAGGAACTATCTCTCCTAAATGCTATCCCTCCACTATGTTTTCTTCTATCAAGAATAATGCTATTTGGCGAAATTCTGTTCTAAAACGTTGGACCCGCAGTCAGTTGAAAATCACAGCAGCAGGATCTGTTGTTGAATCTGTTCACCAACGTGTTAAATGTCAGTTTTCAGTCTATTTTCGTGGCTAAGTGGTAAGTAACTAAGTGGAATATTGCTTTAAGTAGGGTTATGTCAGTGTAAATACAGATTCAAGCCTGTTATATTCAAACTATGAGCTTCCATATGGCCCTTGATTCTCTTGTCAAGTCCTTACTGCTGGAAGTCAACTGAGGACTGAGGGCAGCTGCTCGGTTTGGGGTATTTTGAGTATAGGTTAATAGCACACATGTCTTGAGTTTCCTCCCTAACCTCCTGATAACCTCAGCTACCCCCCATCCAAGTATAGCCTACCCAGACATAGGCTATTTAAAGTAGGGTTGCACTGATATGGCTTTTTGAAGAGCGATAGTGATATTTTTGCATTGAAGCTGCCAATTGCCAGTATTTATTCTTAAAAAAAAAAAAATTATTATTCTTTACTTCTTGTCAGAGTGCCAAAGCGTCTGAATCAGCATTTAGACCATCATGGGACACTAAAAGTCTCAACTGAAACCCAGACTATGTGTCTTATTACCAGTATATTGTGGTCCTTTTTCACCCCTGGTCTATTGATCTATGGATGGTGCGGGTCATCCATATGGAACTATGGGGGGGTCAACCTACCTGTCTTAGTACCACGCCTTTCCTATCATATCATTGGCTTACGTCCCGGGAAAGCTTTATTTTCATTGGTGGTCTATTGTCAACACTGCAGCGCCTCGCTTCTAGCTGCATCAAGCAAGCGAGAGTTTGGCAGAATAATGCCGATTACTCTATGTAGCCTTCAAAATAAAAGCGTAATATTTGTAACTTTTGAAAAAAAATTAGGGATTGGGGTTTACGGAACCATAACTTCTTGGGAAAACAAAACAATTGTATTTTTATTTAATTCGGACTTCTCCTTGAATAGAATATTAATTTCCTCTGTAACCAGTGCTTGTTAATTAATTTTATTTTGAAACTCACGACCGGAAAACTTTGTTATTCTAGTTGACTTGACACTAGTGACTCTTCCTTGTTGATGTGGACAGAAGGGAGAACCGCTGGGTGAGGCTGGTTGCGGCAGCTAAGGAAGGAATGGGGAAAAGGTGCCAGCTGGAGTCTGAAAAGGGATGGGACTCATCGAGTTAGCGAGGTGTTGAAATTGCCTTTCATTTCAGACTAACCAGCCTTCTTTTCTTAGGAGCTGTTCGTATGTCGCTATCCTTTCATAACTCCAATGGTGCTGTGTGTCTCCTATTAGCTAACCATGGATGGTTAGCTGCTAACCGAGCTAGCTAACGCTACATGCCAGTGCAGTGCACCTGCCACCAACAAGCATTGGTTTAGCCTCTTTGTTTCACTAATGTCGGAAGCTAAAATTCTTCTTGTGTGTTAATTAAATAAGTGCACTTGTTAAAGTAAACGTTAGCTGCTTTTGCTGGTCAGTTTTGACAATGTGTAACGCCTCAGCCACCACGGTCCGAAAACAACTCTTGCGCTGCCAAAGCTAGACAAAGAAGATGAACTACCGTTAGCTTACTCTCTCCGCGTCCAAAAATGCATGTGTCGCAAACCAATGATATCTGTAGGCGTCCTGTTGGATAATCACAACCCCAAATAGTCAGCTAGCCTCGCAAAGAAGAAGAAATGGCCTCCTCCAAAGCAAAGGTTGGAGTCAACAACGAGACCAACTCCCTCAAAGAAAGTAAAAGCAACGCCAGCAATTCCGTGATGTCAGCTGGAGAAGCATCACCAAATAACCGGATATATTCCCTGGATGACCTGGAGACCATTGCCACAGTGGGTGAGTTGCAAGGAACATGTTGTATATTTGAACTTCCCTACTACGACTACATAAAGCGCTAATGCACCTTGGTCCCCAAGGTAAATATTGAAGTTGACACATACATAGCTTGAATTGGTAGAATGCCATTTCTAGCCCCAGTATGTTCTGTTCTCTCTGGACTGATGGGACTGAATGTCAAGCCAAACTCCTTTCAAAAATAGGGCATGATAATATTTGATATTGCCTTCCAGGCCTATTCCCAATCATTAGGATTCACTTTTCAGTTCGGCATACATCCAATCCAGCAAGCAGCCGGTACCTCAATAAAATTTCAACGTGTATAACAGTTTTGCCTAATATTCCCACAGTCTTCTCCCACCAAAATACACCATGGAGGCTCATGGTATCTAGTGTGAATCAATTCTAAAAGTTGAGATTTTATTGAAACTAAGTACTGCTTGATGGATTATCTATGCAAATTTACCAGACAACCCTAACCATTTGAAAGTTTTCTTTTAAGAGGTGTGTTCATTTGCCAGTAAGCAAGGTAGCATTAAATTGAAAGACTTTTAAGTGGGGTTTGGCATTATGTACACTCCTTACAAGAGAATGTAACACATAAGACTTGTCCTTTCCGTGCTTGGCAACGACCAGCCCTTAAACAAAGTTAGTCAGCAATTTTAATTACCCAGTTGTGAAAAGGTTGAGTCATACCTACATCATGGGGTTAGGCAAGAAATTACTCAGGTCAAAACAATGTTCTCCCTCACTATTTTGTGCGCAGTTCAGTCTCTACTAACAGCTTATATTGTCAATATCCTATCAGATAGCAAAGGCTTGAGACTCTATTTCATATGGAAAACATTGTTTAGGAGTTTCCCATATGTCTTCACTCTTTCATAACTCAACTACAGTGACATTGGCATGCTTCACTCCTTATCCTACAGTTCAACCAGTGACCTAAGTGCCTATGAAAGAATATAAATAGATATCCAGTTTAATCAGGCACTGGGTAAACTTTGATGCGATGGCCACACCGGACCAAGGATTACCACTTTCAAGAACAATGTCGCTCTCATTGGAAGAGAAGTTCTTTGTATTCAGTGTGGTTGAGTTCTTTTAAAATTCCTCATGTCCTCATGTCCAGGTCTGTCCCGTGGATCTCAGTTGCATGGTAGCCGTCCTAAGGGAATTTCAGAGACTCTAAACCCGTCTACCCGGTCTTCACTTCAGTCCTCCACATCAAAAGAACAATGCTTTTACTGCAGTCAACATGAATCACTCGTACATTGGCCTGTCTGTGTGTTTAGGCTGTCTGATCATAATAGGCCAGGCGTTGAAGGAATTGACAGCAGAAACCAATGAGAGATGATACCGCCTGTCTTGAGTATACCTTCTTAATAGGGTCTTTTTTTGTAGGATGAATCAACATGTATTCTGATTTATGTTAGCATGCTGCGTACTTTGTGCACGACATCTAGCACAATAATATGCATTAGGCTACATGCAGCAGGGTGTGCAGCAGGGAACGGTATTCATCCCATGCTGTTGGGAGAAAGCTCGAAGCTTATGAGCCCCGCATAAAAATCCAATTTGCCAAGCCATTTTGTCTGATGAGAGGGATTTGCTGCCTAAAACAAATCAGCTAAAGCTCTTTATCTGCCCGCTGTTGTTTAATTGTCATTGAAATCATGAGGCAACTCTCTTGCGCCATTAGATTTATTCGCTACGATCACATGCTGTGGTAGCCTATATGACCAGAGGAAAATACCACTGTAGGACAACTGCATAGTGCCATACTAACCCTCCTGCAATCCTATCAGAACAAATCGAAATTGCGGTTGTTGCCAAGGAACAATATCCATTCGCAATATCCACAGCTTTTTACATACTTTGAGGGATTTGTGCATCTGGCTGTTGTCAATCTGTTAACTTAAAAGAGTCGCATCCTGCCAGTAAAACAGGAATTTCAAGAATCACATGTAGTGCAGTGTGTGTGTGTGTGTGTGTGTGTGTGGTTTTTTTTTTTTTCCTCAGCCCCAAAAAACAGAGCAGGTGGAAGAAGAAAAGAGTCGCGCTGACCCAGTTTCCGCAGAGCGAACTGTTTGTCACGTTACCTTGTGAAATCGACCGGCCATTTCTGGGCTCGGTCTCGCCGTTGCCGTTTGCGGCCGCCGACTCCGCTACAAGACTTCTGACTGACTGTAGGTTACCTGTGTGTTGGCGGTGATGTCACCTCTTATCTTAACCTGAATACCCCCATACGTGCCTCACACGTGTTGAGAAATTCGCGCGAAGCAAAGCCGTGTGCGGCGGAGGGACTGTTTGTCCCGGGTGAAACATCACACCGGTTCAGCGGCTTCTCATGCTGTCAGGCAGTCGGTGGGGGGTGGGGGGGGGGGGGGCAGAGGCCGATACCTGACAGCTCTTCCTATCTCACCATCTAAAACAAAGGTTCCACTCGTGTTTTACTGCTGTCACGCGAAAGCCTCGTAACTCCAGTTTTGGTGATTTCCATATGTTATCTTCAATTTAAGCTTCGCGGATTGAAAAAAACTCCACAGCCCCTCTGGCTTATGAAACCAGGGTATCTGCAGGTGCTGAATTCATATATTATGTTATCTAAATTCAGTGCTTGAAAAGGTCTTGATTACAGTTAAATATAGTAGTTTAAGTCTTACCTCCAGTTTCAGAGGTCTTAAAAACTTGGTTTTCTTGGTGCATTGCTTTACCAGCGGGAAATCAGCCCTGTTAAGCAGACCTACTCTCATAGGTCTAGAGTTTATTTCATTTTCTTGTTTATTCCAGTTGCAAAATTGGCCTCATATTTCATTCTAACTGGCATTAAAAGGCCATAAAAGGGCTTGAATATAACTTGATGAAACTCGCAGACATCCAAAAGCATTCGATGAGCTGAAAAATGCACAGTAATCAAAGCAGGTTTTCTTAGTTCCTGAAAAGTTGACATTTTTGGAGATGCGAGGTTTTCACTCGACGGTAACAGTTTACTGCCGTCCCTGTGTTGCCATGACGACACTCGCAGGGCCGAAACAAAGGATCTTTGCAGGTAAAAGCCAAGCAACGAGACGGCCAAAATTTCATTAGGAAGTTGCGCCATCAGAGTTTTGCGTCCGACTCAGACTGGCTGGTCTGTCACATGTTGTCATCAGCCTTTTATTCTCTTCCCTATTGCTTATAACGCAACATGACATAGGAATGAAATGACAAACTCTTCCCTAGGAAAGAAAGCAACAAGAATCATGGATGCCAGAGGAGGGTGAGGCCACAGAAAGTGTAGTCACTCTAGCTGAAGGCTATATAAAATTAAACCATAGCTTTCATTCTCAATTTTATGGATTTTTTCTTTCCAAGCGCATGTAAACCAGATGATAACAGTGTTTTGTACAGGTTGGCAGGTTACTTCAGCCGGTGTGGGAGTTGCTGTGTATGAGTCTTTTTTTTTCCCTGTTCAGTCTATTTAAATAATGGTGGACTTGAAGTTGTTCTTTTAGTTGTATGTGTATATATCTAAGGAGGCAATATTTTGGCTGTGACATTTCATTTAAACCCCATTTCCACCTGGTATTAAAATCCGATCTGTATCCGGATGTCTTATCTGGCTAAGGAAAGCCGCATGTTAAGGTGTAAAAGCGCACAGCAGGCATTACAGTCGGAACGCGACCGGGGCGTGCCAGAGCGCCTCCGGATGTGATCGGATCTCAGCCAGGTGGAAATGCAATCCGTGTTCAGTATTTGTTAAAAAAAAAAAAGTTCCGCCCATGGGCTAGAAATGTCACGACTCGCTCTGAGGTTTGCCTTCGCTTTGCTTCGGCGACCGACTCCGGCACACTCTTCATCGGCTCCTTTCCCCTCATCAGTGCTCACAGCAGCTGCAAACACTGCGACAAAAACATCCCGTCATTTCTGTTGCCTCCTATGAAAGAGTTGTAAAAGACGACCGTTTCCACCTCGAATGAGAAGGAGTCAGAACTGCAAGTCACATGATGCCCTGGGTCCCTAAAAGACTTTTTCCCCATAGACAACCCATAGAAAAGAACCACCTGGCTTTTGTGCAACTATTTGCACACTCAAATAAACGTGTTGCTGTGACACCAAACCAACCCTGAATATCCCCAATGATAATACAAATTAACTGATTTCTTTCATTAGCAAAACTTGCATTTAAGTTGCATAATGCAATCCCATCTTCAGAGACAGTTCACATATGATTCCACCACTTGGTCCTGGAGAGCTTTAATTTAGATTATAGTCAAATGTTCTGAGGTTCTGAGGTGTACCCACCTTTGATCCAGTGAGTTTCAATCCAGTAACTTCAATCCATGGGTACAATAGAATAATAATGGCTACAAGCAATACTATCTTTACATGGAGGCAACACAGCATGTTCATTGACATGGCTTATGTCAGTGATTCTCAACCTTTTTCATATCAAGGACCCCTAATTTAGTCCACATTAGGGCCACGGACCCCCATTTGATGAGATTTTTTCTCTCGGACCCAAATCTGAGAATATATTTATTTTTAGATATGATTTTCTCCAGAATTCCATGACTATCTGTATTGTAGGTAGAGAGATAACAGTGAAACTATGATCAAAACAGTCATTCTTCTACATTCTCTAATTGTGTTCACTTCTTGTAAATGAAATAATGGTGAAGTTTAACAACTCATCAATTTGCTGGGGACCCCCTGGAACCCCCTCAAGGACCCCTGGTGGTCCCTGAACCCCACATTGAGAACCATTGACCTATGTGGTTTTGATGCGTGGCTTTGGGCAAGTTAGGCAGAAAGTAGTCACAAACAAGACCTTCAGCAATGTATGAGCGTATTCTAGTAAGACTGGCTTGTCTCGTTAAAAACACTTTTGGTAACAAAAAATGATGTTTGTGACTAGTAAAAACATGAAATGGATTGTTTCATAAATAGTCTGAGACAAAATATAATATAGATATACTGTACATTGGACATATTTTTGGCTGAGAAGGAGAGGAAACAGTCTAAGGGAATCGAGCACTGAGAGATCAGGCTATACAAAGTTAAGACAAGCTCCTAGTTTTTAAAGAGCAGGGGTCACAGCAGAGGTTCACGCCGGAGATGAGACGGAACAGTACATTTTATTGGCTCCGCGCAGGTTGAGGATGGCTGGATGAACTTTTGATAGCTCAACTCCACCGAGGGGGCAGGAAGACCTCTGTGGAAAGCGGCACAAGTTTGAACAAAAGAGCCAAGTATTTGCAAAAGCAAGCGCAAAAACTACACCAGTGTATAAATAAGCTGTTCCGGGGGAGAGTTACAATGTTCAGTTGATTTTCAATACGAGGATATAAGGCTTTGCAATTAGAACAGGCCAAAAATAAGAACGTACATGACAAGTACATGACAGGCTTATTTGAAGTATGTAAGAATGTCTTCATTTAATAGGTATATACAGTATGTGAGATTAACAGATGGAGATGCAATACTCATGCCTGGCAGGCTACTTTGATTTATAAGGTGACATTCTTAAATAGCAAAGGATAAATATATACACTGAATTACAGGTGGAGAGACAGAGCACACACTGCTAAAATTATAATGATAACGATGAAAGTGTATATAGCTTGTGAGTTGCTGTGTGGTGTTCTGACACTGCGTCTCTGGTTAAATAGGAAAAAAAAAATAGAAATGTGGCAGCTTGTGTTTATCCTGTCTACTGTGGACGCCCATAATGGCGGCTAACCATCCGTCTCCCACCTCCTCAGGCACGGGGACCTTCGGCCGCGTCTTCCTGGTCAAGGACAAGAAGAGCCGGGCCTTCTACGCCCTCAAGCAGATGAAGATCCCCGACGTGATCCGCCTGAAGCAGGAGCAGCACGTCCACAACGAGAAGGAGGTGCTGACAGAGGTCAACCACCCCTTCCTCATCCGATTGTGAGTTCCCCCCCCCTCCCCTCCCCTCCCCTCCCCCGGTGTTTCCCACAAGCACCTTGAAGAAGGGGGTCAGGGGGTCATGCTCCCCTGGGTGAAACTTTGGAATGAACTAGTGTCTTCTCTTGTGCATCCTGACACCTTGATTCCATTCAAAATACAGATCTTCATTACTGAGTAATTCTGATGTGTTAATCTAAAAAAACAGCACAATTTACTGTACCTGTACCAGATTATCTGATTAGGTTAGAAGAAACTTTACTGATAACCGGGGGGGAATTGGGTCATTGCAACAGCCAAAAATAGGACATAGATAAGAATAGAACAAATAGAGTACTGGACATAATGCTACAGGTAATCACAACAAAAACAGAGAATAATACATGCAGTGTTTGTTGACAGATTTACAAGTTAGCAGAGGTTTGCAGTTTACTGATCTACAATTTGCAGCATACTGTATATACAGCATATATACAGGATGTGTAAAATGTGAATTGACTCTCCACATTATTAAATTTTGCTAGGTATTCACCATATCTAATTTACAGATGGAGAAAACATATAGACATCTTTCCATACATGTCAGTTTGCATCAATAGCTGTTTTCATGATCAGATATTTACAGATGGAGGTAGAAAACAAACAGTAAATGTAGTGCTGAAACGATTTGTCAAGTAATCGATTAGTCAATCATCAGAAAATGTGTTGATTAAAATTTTGATAATCGATCGTTTTAGTCATTTATCAAGTAAAAATACCTAAGATTTGCTGCTTTTCTCTGTTTCATATCATTATAAAAAGGAATATTTTAGGGGGTTTTTGGCTGCTGGTTAGAGTAAGTGAGCAATTTTAAGACATCATTTGGGCTAAATGATTAATCGATTAATCAAAAAATTAATCGATAGGGTAAACAATAATGAAAATAATCGTTAGTTGCAGCCTTAGGTAGGATGACACAGTCTACCTCAGACTATGAAAAGCAGAGTTTTACTTTAACATTTATGAAACACTTCTACAAACACGCATGGTATTAAACACTCTTGCAGTCGTGAAGAGCGATTGCATCACATTGCAACCTTCTCGGGTTTCCCGGCATGATCGATTCACCCGTAACCTTGCTAAAGACGAGCGTCTCGCCACCCATTAGCGATTTTTCACATGCCGTGGCACAGAATTATCCTGGACTGCTAAGAATGAATTCTTGAACTAATGGAGCGTGTGAAAAATTGCTCTGTGTTGGCGTGGTTTGCATGCCACCGCGTCTTGCCAGCATCCAAGGTCAAAACATTGCATTTTTTTGCATATTCAGCATTTGAATGCAATCGCTCTTCCCCATGATGAGCAAACGTCATTCAGCCTTCCGTTTATACTTGCATGTATACTGTACACAGTGGTGGAAGAAGTACTGAGACCTTTTACTTAAGTAAAAGTAGCAATACAACAATGTAAAGATACTCCATTACAAGTAAAAGTCCTGCATTCAAAATCTTACTTAAGTAAAAGTACATAAGTATTGGCAGCAAAATGTGCTTAGAGTATCAAAGTAAATGTACTCATTATGCAAACTGTCCCCATTTAGAGAGTTATATTTTTCATAAATTATTGGAATATTAATACTGATTTATTGACATACATACATGTAAGCAGCATTTGAAAGTTGTCAACGTGAAGCTAATCTTAACAATTTAGCTATACTTTTGGGTAGTCTAATCTATAACAATGCTATTTTATAGTTATTTTATAAAGATGATCAAATGTTTTAAATATAAAATATTGATCTGAAAAGTAACTATAGCTGTGAAATAATTGTAATAGAGTAAAAAGTACAATATTTCCCTCTAAAATGTAGTGGAGTATAAGTACAAAGTAGCATAAAATGGAAATACTCAAGTAAAGTACAATACCTCAAAATTGTACTTAAGTACAGTACTTGAGTAAATGTACTTAGTTACTTTCCACCACTGACTGTATACGTATCTGGAAATATTTTACACATACATATTCAAGTGTTTCATAAATTTATGAGTATTTAGTAGTTTGCATGTGTGAGTATTTTGTGTATAACAGCCAAGTTTGAAGTCCTACATGGTGTTTCAACTGGAGTTACAAATGTAACCTATACTGATAATTGGAACCCAATATGTAACAACTAAACTGACTGATGCACCTTAACTGTGATTTAATTTCAGTATACCATGACCTGTCATTGGTTATTGCTTGTTTAATTGTCCTAGCCAGTTGGCAGCATTGCATGTCAACTGGAGTCAGACTAGCAAGTAGGGGCAGGGCACACATGTTCACCTCATTAGTGTCAGGGAATTTTATACATCTGTGTGATCACACTGTGAGCAGCTTGGTTGACGGGTCTCTCCTTTCAGCTCTGGTATTGCATGGTTAACATCGCTAGCTAGCTAGTGCTAATTAGGTAACATTAATCCAGAATAAACAGAAAAAACTAATAAAATCACTAAAACAATGGATGCAACCGTTCTCCAAGCAACAGTCGTTTTTGAGACGTTTATTCCTGTAGTCTTTCAAATAGTCGCACAGAGCTGGGCATGGACTTCTTGTCCATTTTGCACTTGACAGGCGGAAGATGAAACAAAATGGCAACGACTAAAAAGTGCTGTCTAACACACCGTTACAAACACGTGAGCAGCGTGGATCATAGACTCGTAAGTTTCACATTTGCTTTCACAGTAGTGGGCTCTGTCAGACCGGATGAGACGCAGCAGGCACTGGCACAACGATTTAAAAGAGGAAAAAAAAGCGAAACAAAGTGTAGAGATAGGTCTGTCTGATGTGCGACTACACGGCTCCTAACACCAATACGGTGGTCGGATTCAGGGGAATTGCATTGCATTAAAAGCAAAAAATTACCGGCTTGGAAAAGAGTCAGTAATCTGCTATCTGGCCAGCCGCCCGCACTTACGGAAAACACTGGTGCCCCCTCCATCTTCATCAGTGGCAATGCTCCCTTGCTTTTATTTCTCTTAAGTGCCTTTGCAGCTGAAGTAGTTGTTGCCCACTGCTCCAAACCACACCGGGTAAAAAAAAAAAGTCTACGACTATGAGAATGATGTCTACTCTCATTGTATCAGTTTTCATGTTTGTCAGACAGCGGTTTTAGACAGTTTTACCCTCTAATGGGTATGTAGGACAGTTGTGAATCGGTATAACAAATTTTGAAGTAAACCGGGGCTTTGCAGCAATCGTTCCGTCCTGTCTCGCATGGCAATTAACGAAACACCTCTAGATCCCAGTCTTTATTTTACATTCCCTAATTGTAGCATTTCACCCGCTCTGTGGCAGTTTTTGATACGGCTGACAAATAACGGCGGCGCACACACTAAGCCGAGTAAATACACACGCACTCAGGTGTAGACGCGGGTCTCCGAACAAATATTTAAAAAGAGGCGACTTGTTCAAATTTAACCAGCTGCGTGTGTGTTTTTTTGGGGGGTTTGTTGTCCCTCAGGTTCTGGACCCACCACGACGAGCGCTTCCTGTACATGCTGATGGACTACGTGCCGGGCGGCGAGCTCTTCAGCTACCTGCGCAGCCGCGGCCGCTTCAGCAACGCCACGGGCCTCTTCTACACCGCCGAGATCGTGTGCGCCATCGAGTACCTCCACGCCAAAGAGATCGTGTACCGCGACCTGAAGCCGGAGAACATCCTGCTGGACGGCGAGGGCCACATCCGCCTCACCGACTTCGGCTTCGCTAAGAAGCTCACGGACAGGTGATAAAAAAATTTTTTTTTATAAATATCCCTTTTCAAAACACTGGTACAAAGCGGTTTATAAAGGAGTAAAAATAACCCAAAACATCAAATTGGCAGCGAATGCAGTAAAAGGAAGGTAAGAGATATACAAGCAAGGCAAGAACCATAAAAAGCACATAAAAAACAATTAATGAAAGGTAATTACGTAAAAGTAGGTCTACAAAAATGAGTGATTATAAAACAGATGATGCAGATGTAGCAGCCTGAGCTCCTCAGGCAGGTCCATTCAAAGTGTAGGAGGCCTGATGTTTGTTTTTTGTATAGACTTTGGAACAGCCAATAAGAACCTCTTGTCCCCAGGCTGTGATCTTTCATATGGGATTTAAAAGCTCCTCTGCCTCAAAAGTATATATAAAATCTTCAAATCAGTTCTGAAACTACTGTAAAGAAGCGATATATATATATAGTAGAATAATTGGCTGTTTTTCATTTTGGGATGAATTTTCATTGTCTTTGCTTTCTCCCAGCAAAGTGGGAGGTGCCGCTACTGAATGACAGTTAGGGAAACACTGGTCGTTGCTCATGCTGTTTGATGCTTGAGTGATTGCTAGTTGCAAGCGAATGACAAAGCAGCTGTCAGCTCATGTGTCAGAGCTTATACTGTACTTTTCCTCTTGGGGCGTGCTAAGCAGGCTATACTTAGATTTAACTTGTTTCGGTAAAATTTGGGTTTTTAACTTGTACTAGAATGGAACTTGGAAAAGATACAATTACGTTCTATACAGAAATGAACTTCTACATACAGTACAGGGCCTGTGAAATGCTTGCGTGTCTCATCTAGTATCCACATATCTCCCTCTCCCCTTTAAAGAATAACTCCAGCCATTTTTGGACCCGCTCCCTGTTTTCCCACCTTTGGGAAATGAATGCAAGAAGAAGTAAAAAAGCCTTTCACAGCAGCACTCTGCCCTCCACTTAAGAGTTAGCTTCACCCTCAAGCTCTTGTTATTCCCCCGGTCGTGGAAGCGGTGTTACATTTTCTGGGATGAAAGTTGCTCTCGATATTTAATTTCGTTTGACAAATTATCCAGTGACTTGGTTCACTTTTTTTTAAAGAGTTGACGTAAAGTTTACACCGGTGCTGGACAAGGACAAAGAGCTGTCCTGCTCTGTGGTGTGTGTGTGTGTGTGTGGTGCATGTATGGATGCACACGCGTCCGATACAGATGCAAATCAGACCTGTGAAGAAAGAAAGAGAGAAAAACATGAATACCCGTCACAGACACTCATTTCATCCTCATCCAGCTGTCCCCAACCCCACTCCCCTCCTGTGAATCTGGCAGGGTGGATTGCTGTGCGATATGAATGCTGTCACTGATTGCATGGCCGACAGGCTTTTTGTTCAGCGTCCTTGAAAAGCCCATATTCTCCTAGAGGGGAATTTGAGGGAATCCTCCCCGACCCCAAGACACCGGTTGTGTCGTGACTCCGGGACAAACTTCTCAGATTGATGTCATTTAGTTTGAATTAGATATACAGTGAGCCGGGCCTCGCGGCGACCCCGGGCAGAATTGGAAAGATGCACCGGAGTGGCGGCGGCTCCCTATCTGCACCGCAGCCTCGGCACCGCAGTGTTTCTCCGAAGCGTTTCCGCCGAGTGCAACGTTGACCCCCGCTGACATGTAAACATAATGGAGTAAGATTACATTTTCCCCCAGACCGGGAGAGCAAAACAGATGGGGAGTAGATACCTCTCTGATGTGCAAGTGACCCACTTATATAAATGGAGGGCAGCGGAATTGCCTGGGACGGGATGCAGCAATAGGAAGACAACTGCCTCGTTGCCACCGGCACTCCTGTATCTTCTACGGGCCGCGTGACGGAGTGTCACCACGGCAGAGCCCTCCCCCCGTGCTGCCACAGTGCCCCCTGCTGGCCGACACCATCATGACCCCATTAACTGTGACGCCCCGTATAATAACACACGACGCCCCCCCCCCCCCCGAAGAATAACAATGCACTCGTCTTATTTCCGCTGTCGCCGACGCGTTTGTCCATTAGCCGGAAACGTCCCGCCGGTTATTCCCCCGAGATCGAGAGCCTCCTCGCCCTCCGACAGGCCCCCCCCCCCCCCTCCATCATTTCCATACAAATTACCGTCGCCATGGCAACTGGCCGAAAGAGGTCATTACCCAGGTGATATCGGTGACAAGGCGATGAAAAGCCCGGGCCGAGTGCTCTTCATCAGAGGACGAGTGGCTTTTCACAGAGAACAGGGTTAGTGTTTGTTACACATGCACAGTGCGTCAGTCAGCCGCTCTGCCAGGCAGGAGGATGTGTGGAAATAACAGTGAGAGGCATAATCTGCTTTATACGGTACTTCCTGTTATCGGTCCCGGTTGCCAGGCACCCTCCGCTCACTGTTCGATACTTCCATTCGGAGCGACTCCACTCTCCTTCATCACTCGTTCATTCCCGCGGCCGGTGCGACCTGACGGCTCCAGATCTATTACCCCTGGAATCCACACAGAAGGCCCCCCCCCCCCCCCCCCCCCGTATCCTTGTAGTACTACAGCGGATGCCACAGCCAGGTCGGATGGCACGGGCGGGATCGCTTTACCTAAGGGTGTCGTCTGCCCCGTGTAACAGGAGTCGCCCCCTTTTTTTTTTTTACACATTGTGTAGAATGCGCAGACATATACGGACCGAGCGGAGGGGGGAAGCAGAGGCTATCACTTACCACCAGTCAAACAACAGTGGCCACTGAGCACGCTAACAGGCTGAGAATGTGGGTGATGGGTGCACTGGTGTCAGACACATAATGTGACGTGGGCAGCCTATGTGAACAGTGATGATGTGGCACTATAGGGCTAGAGCAGAGCTAGAGTGAAAATGTCAATATTGGTAAAATTCCCCATCAACAATGCCTCAAAACATTGGGCCTCATTCACCAACCGTTCTTAAGAAGAAATTTCTTCTTAAAACCCACTTACGCAGTTTTCATGAAGATTCTGACATTCACCAATGTTTTCTTATTTGGGATTTGTTCTTAGGTAAGAACAGAATCTACGCACACTCAAGAGCACACTTACGCACATTTGAGTGCTGACATGTTTGTGCAAAATAAGTGGTTATTGCGTTTCCTTCAATTCTACAGTTGTATAAAATTATAGGATTTAAATTACAATAATATTTTTATCATTTATAATATTTTTTAATAATTATTTTCATTATTTTACAAAGTATTATGGTCTTTTAAAATAAATAAACACTACGCTAACACTTCAATTAATATCAATTATGTTAATTGGGATCCCATGCATCTTTTTTTTCTGTTATTTTATATCCACTACTGACGCTGCTAAATATGACAGCTCGTTTGGTGTTCACTTCCTGCAGCAGTACTTCCACTTCAGAACTATTGAAGTTTTTTTTACGTTTGGAGTCTGGTGCTCCACCCTCTTTAGACTTTTGTTTGGGCATTCTTGACTTCTCTCAACTTTTCTTTTCAATTTCTGTGTGTGATTTCTGTGTGCACACGGCCCTGCGGTCTCATGCCCTTTTATGGGGATTGGCGGGGCATTTACCTATGCTAATTAAGATCACCTGGCACACGCTTTCAATTTACGAGGACAATGGGATTCATCGTTATAAGAACACAGGTGCGAACAATTCTGCGGTTTAAGAACATGTCATGAATCTGACGTAGACTTTTCTTAGGACCTTTCTCAAGAACAAATTTAAGAAAAAACTTAAGAAGATATTGCTGAATGAGGCCCATTGCTCATAAATGGATGGATGTGGTCTTAAAACATGCTGACACGATTAATATGAACAGTAATGAACCTTGTGTGTAGGTGAGGACCGCTTTGATTAAGGACTTGGCTTTATCAGCATGAGATGAATGTTTAAGCCTCCCTCTGTCCCACCCCTCCTTCACCAGGACCTGGACACTCTGCGGCACGCCCGAGTACCTCGCCCCCGAGGTCATCCAGAGCAAAGGCCACGGCCGAGCGGTGGACTGGTGGGCCCTGGGCATCCTCATCTTCGAGATGCTGGCCGGGTAAGCGCTCAGTAGCCTCCGCCCCGTTTCCAACACAAGGGGGCACTCTCCTCCACAGGAGCGGGCTGTGGCAAAGCAGCGACTCTGTACAGAAGCAGCAGAGAGCAATTAGGTTTGAGGGTGAAAGCCACAAACGGTTCACCTCAAATGCGGTGGCATGGAAAGTAACGGGCTGGCATCTGCTGCTGTGCCCGAGCAGCAGTCTCTGGGAAGTCTGTAAAGTCTGAGAGATCAAAGGAATGCCACCAGGAAGAATTTCTCACGAGTTCTATAACCACACACACACACAGGTGAATCACAAACTGAATTCTCATGGGAAAAATCCCCCCTGACATAAAACGCTTTCAACCGTTTCTCATCAGTGCTGTTTAAAGATAATCTATCAAATCAGTTGGAAGGATTGATTGATTAGACAGAACTCAGTGAGGTTTACAGAGTGGTGGCAGCGCCTGGCAGGTAAGAGAATTAAACAGCGTGCACATGCGACACAGGACGCACCGTTCAATTAATTGCACCACTGTTACTGTCTCAGTGTGGGAAATCTGTTCATTGTGCGCCCGCTGGATATTGCGGGGGGGGGGGGGGGGCCGCCACAAATGAATCCCTGAATGGGAATCGCTGGTTTAGATGGGGAACAAACAACGTTGGTCGCTTTTAGAAGGCACCACAGTTAATTCCACTGTTCTCCATTGTCTTTGATGAATAATAATAATAATAATAATGTCTTTGCCTTGTTGCCATTCTGAGAAATTGGCCTTCAAGCTTGAGATTGATTTTTTAAAATTGACTGAAAAGTTTTAGGGAGCATCCAGTTGTGAGTCCAGCTGCGTTGATTGTGCCAGTATTCAGTAGCTTCTATTCATATCTTTGAACATATTCATAAAAAAGTAAAAATACAAGTGTGCAGCGTTCCCCCCAGAATTGTATTGTTGTCAGGTTGGAAAATCCTCCGAAACAGCATTTAGACCATGGATCTGATGGACCAAAACTCTCCATTGAAAATCCCAGATGATAATAATAATAAAACATATTCATGCGTACTGGAATATGTGGAATCTGATCCGAATGTCACATCAGTTCAGGTTAAGGTCTTCCCATAGACAACCAGTGTAGTATTGATCAATCATATAATAAATATCAATCAAACTGCATTATATCCATCACATCAGAGGTGGATGATGTTGGTATCCACTTTTTAATAAAATATGAGTGTCATATGTTGATCTAACCTTCATTGAAGTCAAGTATGAAATGTCAAGTCCGACCTCTGACCCCCCCCCCCCCTTGGCCCTCTCATCTCCCAGTTTTTGAACGCACTGCTAGGAAAAGTTGCTCGGCCTCGAGTGAGCGGAAGGAATGCGACCTTCTCCGAGTGTTGCTGTCCTGGCATAGACCGGGCGGGGCACTCTAAGGCCCCCCTGGACAAAGAGCTCCCTTCATCGCACGGCTCACCTCAAAAAAAAAAAAGAGAAAAAAAAACCTCCTTACCGTCACATAGCTGTTTAGTCAAAGGTCCCGCTGCAAGAATGTAACGGCCACATCCGAAAAAGTTAACGGCGGCCCCGGTCCTCCTCTTCTGCGGTGAAGCACAAGTCGGGGAAAAAAACATCCAGTAAAGGGTCCTGGCCCGGAGGGAGGAAATCATGGCGATGAGGTGACCTCTGCAGCCCAGACGTGTGTGTGTGTGTGTGTGTGTGTGTGTCTGAATGAAAGAGAGAGTGCAAGAGAAAGAGATTGGGTCTTCCTGTCCATAATCCTACCTTAAGGGGCAGTTTTCTCATCTTAATGGAAACCAACCATCCTGTGTGTGTGTGTGGCTGTGTGTGTGTGTGAGTGAAGCTGTACAGACATGGTGGTATGACTCCTCTCTCTGAGAACCTGCCTCCTATACTTGACTTAACTCCACCTGATGATGATCTGCTCGGATGTTTAACCAGATCAACATGAACTTAAAACAAAATCCGAGGGCAAAGATGCGTTAAGGAAAGCCAGGTTTCTTGCGGTCTTCTTCCAGTCCACCTGCCTTCGGTTAGAACCTCCTCACCTCACACTCCTCCGTGGCCTTGGAGTTTGGCTCTGGGTCAGTTCCAGTTTTTAATTATTAAAAAAAAGTTCAAAAAAGTATTTTAATGTCAAAAGGAATCCCAGTATAGAATTTTAATTGTGTGTCTATCCCCGGACTCAATTTTTCCCGGATTGACTGAATTAAAATGAAATTGACCCCTTTTCCCGGTCTCCTCACCTCCCCCCCCCGCCCCCCCGGCCGGCCGGCCGGCCCTCCGGCCCTCGTCCACCTCAGCTCGCCGGAGCGTCGGCCCGATGATTAAAGACGGAGATCCTGGAGGAGAAATGCCCCATCCTATTACTGGAGTCTTTCACCCAGAAAGTCGGAGGAGTCACGGCGTTTAGGTTTTGGGACCTGAGTTTACTATTAGTTCTGGTTTCCTGTATCATTGTCAGTAGCTTTTAGAGGGAGAGCAAAGTCGATGGAAGGAGATGAATGCAAGATGGATGCAACTTCGCTGTAGGTGACGAAGGTGGCGAAGAGGCGTTTGCTCCAGTCGAAATGTTTCAACCCAAGACAGAAATTCGCCTGACACGGTAAAGCGAAAGCCTCTAAACTTCAAGTAGGACTCTAAATTTCTCCTCCCCTGTCTAGTGTTTACAGCAGGAAAGATGTCCATTGGGTATTTGTGGCCAATAACAATGACCAGTGACCAATGGCATCTGACCAAGAAGTCCATAAAGGCTAGACTCCCTAAGGAAACTGCTGATAAGCCTGGTGCAAAAGGATTCAAATGTAGCGGGATAAAATAAAAAATATAATGAAGCACAGTTTCAAGAAATCTAGAATGTCACAGGATTTCACTGCTTATTTTTCAAGTCAAGCGATTCGACCGAATTGGTTTAGAGCAGTTATTTTGAACCCCGGAGTGGGTTTACCCCGTTAGTTTGGGTTTGTTTGGCCATATGAGAACACACAGCAGTCGCACTCCAGAGTGCAAGACCGGAACAATCGGACCAAGACCTGGCAGAGTGGGAGGGTTTCTGCACAAAGCACTGTTGGGGGGGGGGGGGTCCTCACCTCATCTGCCTTACTGCAAAACACCGGACCACCCTCCTTTCCTCTCCGGTTCTCCCCGCTGCGTTCGGTGAATCTCCTCAAAATCTCCCCCTGCTATTGTCATTACATCTCAGCGACTAGCAGCATGCCAAATGCCAGGCTATAAACACAGCCTCGCCGACATGACTCCCTCACTAGGGTTAGGCCGATATGGGGCCGATATCGGTATCGTCCACCTCCGATATGATGCAGTTTGATTGCATATTTATTGTAGAATTGATCAATATTACACTGGTTGCCTATGAGAAGCCCTTAACCTGATTAAACTGATTGCGATCTCACGTCGATTCCAAACAAGCATGAATGTTTTATTATTATTATCCTGGATTTCCATGGTTTACATGTTGTTTCAGAGGCTTTTCCCTCCCTGACAAGAATACAATTCTGGGGGGAAAACATTGAATACTTGTTTTTTGTTGCTGTTTTTCGTATGAAATTTAAGTATTTTGAATATTGGCAGAACATATCAGCAGTTTCAGTCCCAAATATATCTGTATCAGCCTTCAAAACCTCCTGTGTACCAACGTTTGAGTACAGGGCATGCACCATTGACTGAAGCTCGAGCGTTGTCAGGAAACAGTTGTATCTTGTCGTTCTCAACCCCTTTTTTTTGCCACAGTGACCCAGATTCCCCAGCTATGACAGCATCAGCTTTAGATCCTCACTGGAAATAAAAAAAAAAACCCACACCCAGCCCCCAGACGCCCCCTATCCCACAGTCTCCCGACTCCGGAGGTTTTTCGACTGGGAAGGCAAGCGGCGCGTGTGACAAAAACCGGCCCGATTATCCGCCTGTCTGCTCCATGCGTAATGCATTTAGGGCCGGTCCCATTATGTAATTTGTGGGTAATGGCTTGTCCAGGCCGGAGCAGAGGGGGGGAGGGGGGGGGAGAACAGGAGCGGTGGGGGGGGGGAAGCATTCAGCTCACCCAGAAGGGCCCGTGGGTGGTAGAAACGCACCGAATGGTCAAAGCAGCAGAGCACACAAAGGCTCTTCGGCTTGCATCCTCACAGAAACACCGACTTCTCAGAGAGGCCACGCAATCCCCCCCCCCCCCCCCCCCCCCCAAAAAAAAAATGACCTCTCCACACGCTTCAAAGCTCTCATCTATTGTTCATTCACCTGCCGTGTTTTTCTCCACTCAAAAAGCGGCTCCCCGTATTCCTCTTACCCGCTTTACCCGGCCGCTTGCGTCACGCTGTTTTTCTCTCACACAGCACCGAAACCCGCGTTTTAAGAGAAAAGGGCCACGGTCGGGCGATGACAGTTGTGTTTTTTTTTTCTCTCTCTCTCTCTCTCTCTCTCTCTCGACAGGTACCCGCCGTTCTTCGACGACAATCCGTTCGGCATCTATCAAAAGATCCTGGCCGGAAAGCTGGAGTTCCCGCGGCATCTGGATTTCTACGTCAAGTAAGCTCGGGGGGGGGGGGGGGCAGGGTCGAATAACAGATGCCGAGAGTGTGTGTGTGTGTGTGTGTGTATTTTTGTGTCTTTTATGTCCTTGCATGTACTTGAATCCCCTATCTTTAGCAGCTTTTTGTGTTAATTGAAAACCAAAACACAGCCTGTAGTTGGACATGCTCATGAGATACGACCACTGAGGGGAATTATTGGCTCCCTATTGAGGGGGTATTTGAACACCACCCAACCCCACCACCACCCCACCCCCTCCCACTATTCAAATGACTATTTCAGGGTAATACTTCAAACAATTGTGGGAGCCATAGCGGCTGTGGATGGGGTCTTTAAGTGCCGCGGCGTCCCTTTAACTGCGGGGTCAATGAGCTCCCTGGAGCTAAAGCGTCAGGTTCAGGTGGACCCCGGCGGCCGGTAATGACACACCCAGCTGATTTGGACTCGTCCCCCCCCCCCCCCCAACGGTCACACCGCCCATTAAACCAGCTGGAGGGCGCAGGAATGTGCAAGATTACAGGCTCAGCGCGCTCCGTGTGTGTGTGTGTGTGTGTGTGTGAGTGAGTGTCTGCGCACTCACTCAATCAGTCCCTGACACAGTGGCCCAGGAGAGGCCAGACACACACTGCTTCCCCCTGATAATTCAGCGAACCCAAAGCTTCCCACTGTTAAGCCATCTATCTTCTGGCCGGCAGACAGAGGGGTTTTTAATATTTCCACCATTTATATCACTCTTACACAGTCCCACGTCACACTGTCCCATCCATCAAATAGTGAAAGCCCGGGCGAAGTACTGCGGGTAAAGTGCTCCGTCTAAAGCAGCGGCTGCCGCCCCCAGCATAGACGATGAGACGGGCCTTAGACGTATCCCGGTGTGACCCCCAGTCGTAACAGACTTGTAGGGCAATAGTCAT